>NC_089848.1:12217155-12465291 GCF_035609145.1 Eleutherodactylus coqui | reverse complement strand
TGCATGCTTGCCGCTTTTGAACTAGCAGCGACTGTAGGTCACTCACACAGGCTGGTTGGAATGGCCTAGCATTATCCTAATACGGAGGTGTAACTTGAAGCTGTGGGGCTCCAGTACGAAGTCTGGAACTGGGCCCCCAACTATAAAGCTTCATTGATAGCATTGGTTTACAATGTGGGAAAGAGAGACTTTATGGGCCCCCTAGGGCTCCGGGTCCCAGGTGCGACCGCACCCACTGTACATACGCCCATGACCCGAATACGTGGAGCATACAGACGTAGGGTGTGTGTGTTGTTGTTTTGCTTCCAGTTAAAATCGCGATTTTGCGCGATTGCGATTTTAACATTACAAGTCCCATAGACCCCTGCAGAAAAAAAACTGCTGCGAATTTCGCAGTGAAAAAAAAAACTGTAGTGGGTAGTCACCCTTATGGGCTGAATAAAACAGCCATTCTGTCGAACATACAATTTGTCCGGCTGCTGTGGCGTCTTGGGAAGTGTCATGTCTCATCTACCTGACTCTATTCATTGACATGTATAACCTGTACTGTATCTGCAAGTGTTTGCCTTCTTTAGTTTGTCCCTTCTGGTTCTCTGTACCCCCTGTATTGCATAACTCCTCCCCTTCCTCCTGCTAGGGAGTTTCCTGTCTATAGCCTATGTGCTAGGTCTCTACTCTGTGCTTTGGCTAATCATCATTCTTTTTACCTACTGCTGAATGTGCATTATACAAGATTTCTACCTGAATAAACCCTGGAATCTTCTCCCATGCCTCTGCAGTGGAGTTGGATGCTGTCTGACAACATATATCTTCTGTGAGTACTGGTTCATAACTACAAGAGAAGTTACTTCAGCCGATACGCTTACAGCCATGTTATTGAGTCAGAATAGGAAGATGGGCCAGTACATTTCTGCCCACTTCCATCTCCAATGGAGACTGGCTGTAAATGGCAGCCGTACATGAGTATTTATGGTTCCAAGCTGTACGTGTCATAATAGAGCCTTACTGACATCACCAGTCAGCTTCAACTGTCAGACATCCAGGGTTATTGCATACAGTCTATCTATCTATCTATCTATCTATCTATCTATCTATCTATCTATCTATCTATCTATCTATCTATCTATCTATCTATCTATCTATCTGTCTCTGTGTATAGATAAATATCTATATAAATATATAGAAATACATATATATCGATATATATTTTTATGGATTTCTACCCAAATATATGGATGTATACATATATAGATATATAGTCATGTAAGGCTGAAGAAAAGACATGCCGTGTGTATAATTTCTTCAGCCTATGATGTGTTTTATTTTCTTTATTCTCAGTATTGCTAGGATCTTCCCAGTATAATATATAGCAACCAATCGCAGCACAGCTTTCATGTAACCTGAGTAGTATAAGAAGTATCAACCAATCACAGCACAGCTTTCATGTTGCCTCAGCAGTATAATATATAGCAACCAATCACAGCACAGCTTTCATGTTACCTTAACAGTATAAAAAATAGCAACCAATCACAGCACAGCTGTCATTTTACCTCAGCATTGGCTGCGGAATCTGCTTTTTATTTTTCAATAACCAACGCATCGGGTAAAATTGGCGCGACTTTCCCGCCGGTTTGAAACCACCCTAGAGAAAATTAGGGCAAAAAGATGGAGAAATGGGAGGTGACCCGCTAATCTCTATGGTGCTGTAATTTGGGTAAATCCAATAGGAGGTGCAGCACGTTTCTGTAAAACCAATAGAGGGCGCTGTTATGTTACTGTAGAAACCAATGGACAGCATGGCAGAGGGGCGGAGAGGGGGTGGAGAGGAGGCAGAGAGGAGGTGGGAGCTCAGTTCTCGCTCCTGGCTCTTCCAGCCCCCCCCCCCCCCCCCCCGCAGATGAGGACGACGTATATCGGCTCGGCGTGAAAACCGAGCCGATATACGTTCGTGTGAATGCACCCTAAGCCAGACGCCTGCTGCACACTGAGGAGGGGCAATCACCATGAAACAGTCTGTCTGTGCATGGCTTCCTGGCTTGGTTTAATATTCCCAATCATTGTTAAGGCTTGTGATAAATCACTTGGATTTGAAGGAATGCTGCATCCAATAGATGGCGCTATAGAGGTATTTTCTTATCCTTATTTGCATAGATATCCCAGAGGAGCTAGCATCACCTTATAAGTTTTCTTACTCATTTTTTAGGTTCTCAAACCCCTCTTCTGTGTGCAGTGCTTGGGTAGTGACTATACCATCCCCTGACCCATTTACCCCATGGGTGTCTCCACATACTTTTTGGGTGCTCTCCTTAAGGAGACACAACACCGCTTCTGACCCACATAGGAATGTGAACCACAGGCCAACTAGGGCTGAGGAGATGGGCGCATTGTCCAGTATCACATGTGTAGTCTAACAGAGCTTACTTTGGGTAAGTGAGAGTTTTGGCCCATGTGAAAGGGGAATTACTGTATGCTAAACTGTTCACTTCATTTTCATTACCTTCTATGACATTTATGGAAATGACACGGCACAGATTATTGTTAGGGGTTCCATCACAGTCCCCTTGTGTAGCCGCACCGCCTCCACGCTCCCCTCATGTAAGCCCACTTTCCTAGTGTAACCGTATTGTCACCACACTCCCCACATGTAACCATACCACGGTTCGAAAAGTGTCATAATAGAGCCTTAAAGGGGTTCTGTCATTAAAAACAAAAAAATATATACTTACCTATTGCTCCCCAGGCAGCCTGCTTACCTCTTCTTCTTATCCCAAATCTTCTCCTGGAGCCGCTTGTCACTTCGGTCACGTGACCTCCAGCAACCTGATTTTCCTCCATCCGGTCAAAAAGCGTACATTGCGCTACCTTCCGCTTCCTTCAGGTCAATGTACGCATACGTCACTAGTGACGTATGCGTACATTGCCTTCTCAGGAAGCGCGGAATGAAAGCAGCCGTGCGAGACAATGGCGCGACTGCGCATGCAGCTATCCTGGAGATAGCTATAGTCTATGGAATATACACGGGCTTTAGCCTTGGCAGTCGTCGTCATTAAAATCTATGTATAGCTACCTGCCATGCTGTCCATTGGTTTCTACAGTAACATTGCAGCGCCCTCTATTAGTTTTACAGAAACGTGCTGCACCTATGCTCCCTTTAATATATGATCCCCAGATAGGGGACGTATCAGATGCAACACGCTCAGGCAGCACTCCGGGCGCACCCACAATGCACTGAGGGAGCTGGAAGACCTTTGCATAGCCCCACCCAACGCTTTCTCAACCGCGCCCCCTCACATCCTCCTCAGTCCTTCCTCTTGCACCGCGCTCACGCATCCTAGGCTTGCAGAGCCTGCAGGACTCGTCACCTCCCTACGCAGGATGGTTAAGCACGCGATGACACTAGAAGCAAGCACTAGTTTGCCTCTGAAGGTGCGTCCGTCGGTCGTTTTGAGAGATCTCTTTTGGTGGACGCATTTCGAGTGGGGACGGACGGAAACTTTTTCCCAAAAATGAGGAAAATTGGCTTCGACCCCATAGGGCTTTATTGGCTTCCCCTGGGCTGGCATTAGTAGACCTTAGTAAGAATAAGAATAGATCAGCATGGTCATCTGAAGAAGTTTAAATGTACAGCAGGCCTTTTTTTTTATTTTTCCCGCCATACATAAATAAATCCATCCATCCATCCATCCATCCATCCATCCATCCATAACTATAGATTATATAGAGAAATAAATCTTGCTATTTGTATAGCGATAGATAGATAGTGTAGATTATAGACATACATTATATCCAGATGATAGATTTTAGATTATTTATATCTATGTAGATTCTATCATCTATATTAATTATATAATAGATCTATGGATTATCTATCTATCTATCAATCAATAGATCTATTATATAATCAACATACATTATAGAATCTACATATATACATAATACAGCTATATGTGTTTGTGTATGTATGTAGATATATATATATATATATATCTCATCTAAAATCTATCTTTTATCTATATGCACAAAATCTATAATTCAGATATAATCTATATCTATAATCTACATAATTAATAAATAAATAGATAGATTCATTCATACATACATACATACATACACACTGTATGCAAATGAGCCAGGTGTCTGGCAGGCTGATGTCACTGCATTGTGATGTCATCAATTTAGAAGTATAAATACCAGACTTGGCAGCCATGTTAGTCAGTCTCCGCTGCAGCTCGGAGACGGGAGGTGGGGAACCCCTATCTCCTCCGAGAAGCCACAGAACTGGATCCTTTTTATTTTTAGCAGAGTGCATTTTGAATGCAGCACACAAGGGGGAGACAGCGGCCTACCAAAATCCAGTTGGCTGCCGCTGTGGCCTATTTTTTTTTTTTTTTTAAAAGGTAGGTTCTGTCCTTCCACGGTGAGGAATAGGCAGGGATGTTCCGTTTTTGCCAGCTGGGGAATGCTTATAGGCAAGGCCTTATTCCTGGTGGTGCATGTAACGTCAGACCACGTTTCAGACATGCAGCAGCGGCACCAGCAGCATTCAGTCAGTCAGTGGCTCGCAAACGTTTCCCATGCAAGTTTACATTAAACAGACACATTTCTTTATTTCCTTTATTGACTGCGGTCTTTATCGAGCCGTTGAACTGTTGCTGTGTCTAGGCATTGAATAAAGCAATACATCCTTTTAAAGTAGACATCCGTTCATTGGAGTTCTTTGCTCCCCGAATGTCGCTCCATCTATAAGCGTTGGCTCTGAAGCACGCATCAGGGGCCAGCCTGCATGCTTGCCGCTTTTGAACTAGCAGCGACTGTAGGTCACTCACACAGGCTGGTTGGAATGGCCTAGCATTATCCTAATACGGAGGTGTAACTTGAAGCTGTGGGGCTCCAGTACGAAGTCTGGAACTGGGCCCCCAACTATAAAGCTTCATTGATAGCATTGGTTTACAATGTGGGAAAGAGAGACTTTATGGGCCCCCTAGGGCTCCGGGTCCCAGGTGCGACCGCACCCACTGTACATACGCCCATGACCCGAATACGTGGAGCATACAGACGTAGGGTGTGTGTGTTGTTGTTTTGCTTCCAGTTAAAATCGCGATTTTGCGCGATTGCGATTTTAACATTACAAGTCCCATAGACCCCTGCAGAAAAAAAACTGCTGCGAATTTCGCAGTGAAAAAAAAAACTGTAGTGGGTAGTCACCCTTATGGGCTGAATAAAACAGCCATTCTGTCGAACATACAATTTGTCCGGCTGCTGTGGCGTCTTGGGAAGTGTCATGTCTCATCTACCTGACTCTATTCATTGACATGTATAACCTGTACTGTATCTGCAAGTGTTTGCCTTCTTTAGTTTGTCCCTTCTGGTTCTCTGTACCCCCTGTATTGCATAACTCCTCCCCTTCCTCCTGCTAGGGAGTTTCCTGTCTATAGCCTATGTGCTAGGTCTCTACTCTGTGCTTTGGCTAATCATCATTCTTTTTACCTACTGCTGAATGTGCATTATACAAGATTTCTACCTGAATAAACCCTGGAATCTTCTCCCATGCCTCTGCAGTGGAGTTGGATGCTGTCTGACAACATATATCTTCTGTGAGTACTGGTTCATAACTACAAGAGAAGTTACTTCAGCCGATACGCTTACAGCCATGTTATTGAGTCAGAATAGGAAGATGGGCCAGTACATTTCTGCCCACTTCCATCTCCAATGGAGACTGGCTGTAAATGGCAGCCGTACATGAGTATTTATGGTTCCAAGCTGTACGTGTCATAATAGAGCCTTACTGACATCACCAGTCAGCTTCAACTGTCAGACATCCAGGGTTATTGCATACAGTCTATCTATCTATCTATCTATCTATCTATCTATCTATCTATCTATCTATCTATCTATCTATCTATCTATCTATCTATCTGTATCTATCTATCTATCTGTCTCTGTGTATAGATAAATATCTATATAAATATATAGAAATACATATATATCGATATATATTTTTATGGATTTCTACCCAAATATATGGATGTATACATATATAGATATATAGTCATGTAAGGCTGAAGAAAAGACATGCCGTGTGTATAATTTCTTCAGCCTATGATGTGTTTTATTTTCTTTATTCTCAGTATTGCTAGGATCTTCCCAGTATAATATATAGCAACCAATCGCAGCACAGCTTTCATGTAACCTGAGTAGTATAAGAAGTATCAACCAATCACAGCACAGCTTTCATGTTGCCTCAGCAGTATAATATATAGCAACCAATCACAGCACAGCTTTCATGTTACCTTAACAGTATAAAAAATAGCAACCAATCACAGCACAGCTGTCATTTTACCTCAGCATTGGCTGCGGAATCTGCTTTTTATTTTTCAATAACCAACGCATCGGGTAAAATTGGCGCGACTTTCCCGCCGGTTTGAAACCACCCTAGAGAAAATTAGGGCAAAAAGATGGAGAAATGGGAGGTGACCCGCTAATCTCTATGGTGCTGTAATTTGGGTAAATCCAATAGGAGGTGCAGCACGTTTCTGTAAAACCAATAGAGGGCGCTGTTATGTTACTGTAGAAACCAATGGACAGCATGGCAGAGGGGCGGAGAGGGGGTGGAGAGGAGGCAGAGAGGAGGTGGGAGCTCAGTTCTCGCTCCTGGCTCTTCCAGCCCCCCCCCCCCCCCCCCCCCCGCAGATGAGGACGACGTATATCGGCTCGGCGTGAAAACCGAGCCGATATACGTTCGTGTGAATGCACCCTAAGCCAGACGCCTGCTGCACACTGAGGAGGGGCAATCACCATGAAACAGTCTGTCTGTGCATGGCTTCCTGGCTTGGTTTAATATTCCCAATCATTGTTAAGGCTTGTGATAAATCACTTGGATTTGAAGGAATGCTGCATCCAATAGATGGCGCTATAGAGGTATTTTCTTATCCTTATTTGCATAGATATCCCAGAGGAGCTAGCATCACCTTATAAGTTTTCTTACTCATTTTTTAGGTTCTCAAACCCCTCTTCTGTGTGCAGTGCTTGGGTAGTGACTATACCATCCCCTGACCCATTTACCCCATGGGTGTCTCCACATACTTTTTGGGTGCTCTCCTTAAGGAGACACAACACCGCTTCTGACCCACATAGGAATGTGAACCACAGGCCAACTAGGGCTGAGGAGATGGGCGCATTGTCCAGTATCACATGTGTAGTCTAACAGAGCTTACTTTGGGTAAGTGAGAGTTTTGGCCCATGTGAAAGGGGAATTACTGTATGCTAAACTGTTCACTTCATTTTCATTACCTTCTATGACATTTATGGAAATGACACGGCACAGATTATTGTTAGGGGTTCCATCACAGTCCCCTTGTGTAGCCGCACCGCCTCCACGCTCCCCTCATGTAAGCCCACTTTCCTAGTGTAACCGTATTGTCACCACACTCCCCACATGTAACCATACCACGGTTCGAAAAGTGTCATAATAGAGCCTTAAAGGGGTTCTGTCATTAAAAACAAAAAAATATATACTTACCTATTGCTCCCCAGGCAGCCTGCTTACCTCTTCTTCTTATCCCAAATCTTCTCCTGGAGCCGCTTGTCACTTCGGTCACGTGACCTCCAGCAACCTGATTTTCCTCCATCCGGTCAAAAAGCGTACATTGCGCTACCTTCCGCTTCCTTCAGGTCAATGTACACATACGTCACTAGTGACGTATGCGTACATTGCCTTCTCAGGAAGCGCGGAATGAAAGCAGCCGTGCGAGACAATGGCGCGACTGCGCATGCAGCTATCCTGGAGATAGCTATAGTCTATGGAATATACACGGGCTTTAGCCTTGGCAGTCGTCGTCATTAAAATCTATGTATAGCTACCTGCCATGCTGTCCATTGGTTTCTACAGTAACATTGCAGCGCCCTCTATTAGTTTTACAGAAACGTGCTGCACCTATGCTCCCTTTAATATATGATCCCCAGATAGGGGACGTATCAGATGCAACACGCTCAGGCAGCACTCCGGGCGCACCCACAATGCACTGAGGGAGCTGGAAGACCTTTGCATAGCCCCACCCAACGCTTTCTCAACCGCGCCCCCTCACATCCTCCTCAGTCCTTCCTCTTGCACCGCGCTCACGCATCCTAGGCTTGCAGAGCCTGCAGGACTCGTCACCTCCCTACGCAGGATGGTTAAGCACGCGATGACACTAGAAGCAAGCACTAGTTTGCCTCTGAAGGTGCGTCCGTCGGTCGTTTTGAGAGATCTCTTTTGGTGGACGCATTTCGAGTGGGGACGGACGGAAACTTTTTCCCAAAAATGAGGAAAATTGGCTTCGACCCCATAGGGCTTTATTGGCTTCCCCTGGGCTGGCATTAGTAGACCTTAGTAAGAATAAGAATAGATCAGCATGGTCATCTGAAGAAGTTTAAATGTACAGCAGGCCTTTTTTTTTATTTTTCCCGCCATACATAAATAAATCCATCCATCCATCCATCCATCCATCCATAACTATAGATTATATAGAGAAATAAATCTTGCTATTTGTATAGCGATAGATAGATAGTGTAGATTATAGACATACATTATATCCAGATGATAGATTTTAGATTATTTATATCTATGTAGATTCTATCATCTATATTAATTATATAATAGATCTATGGATTATCTATCTATCTATCAATCAATAGATCTATTATATAATCAACATACATTATAGAATCTACATATATACATAATACAGCTATATGTGTTTGTGTATGTATGTAGATATATATATATATATATATATATCTCATCTAAAATCTATCTTTTATCTATATGCACAAAATCTATAATTCAGATATAATCTATATCTATAATCTACATAATTAATAAATAAATAGATAGATTCATTCATACATACATACATACATACACACTGTATGCAAATGAGCCAGGTGTCTGGCAGGCTGATGTCACTGCATTGTGATGTCATCAATTTAGAAGTATAAATACCAGACTTGGCAGCCATGTTAGTCAGTCTCCGCTGCAGCTCGGAGACGGGAGGTGGGGAACCCCTATCTCCTCCGAGAAGCCACAGAACTGGATCCTTTTTATTTTTAGCAGAGTGCATTTTGAATGCAGCACACAAGGGGGAGACAGCGGCCTACCAAAATCCAGTTGGCTGCCGCTGTGGCCTATTTTTTTTTTTTTTAAAAAGGTAGGTTCTGTCCTTCCACGGTGAGGAATAGGCAGGGATGTTCCGTTTTTGCCAGCTGGGGAATGCTTATAGGCAAGGCCTTATTCCTGGTGGTGCATGTAACGTCAGACCACGTTTCAGACATGCAGCAGCGGCACCAGCAGCATTCAGTCAGTCAGTGGCTCGCAAACGTTTCCCATGCAAGTTTACATTAAACAGACACATTTCTTTATTTCCTTTATTGACTGCGGTCTTTATCGAGCCGTTGAACTGTTGCTGTGTCTAGGCATTGAATAAAGCAATACATCCTTTTAAAGTAGACATCCGTTCATTGGAGTTCTTTGCTCCCCGAATGTCGCTCCATCTATAAGCGTTGGCTCTGAAGCACGCATCAGGGGCCAGCCTGCATGCTTGCCGCTTTTGAACTAGCAGCGACTGTAGGTCACTCACACAGGCTGGTTGGAATGGCCTAGCATTATCCTAATACGGAGGTGTAACTTGAAGCTGTGGGGCTCCAGTACGAAGTCTGGAACTGGGCCCCCAACTATAAAGCTTCATTGATAGCATTGGTTTACAATGTGGGAAAGAGAGACTTTATGGGCCCCCTAGGGCTCCGGGTCCCAGGTGCGACCGCACCCACTGTACATACGCCCATGACCCGAATACGTGGAGCATACAGACGTAGGGTGTGTGTGTTGTTGTTTTGCTTCCAGTTAAAATCGCGATTTTGCGCGATTGCGATTTTAACATTACAAGTCCCATAGACCCCTGCAGAAAAAAAACTGCTGCGAATTTCGCAGTGAAAAAAAAAACTGTAGTGGGTAGTCACCCTTATGGGCTGAATAAAACAGCCATTCTGTCGAACATACAATTTGTCCGGCTGCTGTGGCGTCTTGGGAAGTGTCATGTCTCATCTACCTGACTCTATTCATTGACATGTATAACCTGTACTGTATCTGCAAGTGTTTGCCTTCTTTAGTTTGTCCCTTCTGGTTCTCTGTACCCCCTGTATTGCATAACTCCTCCCCTTCCTCCTGCTAGGGAGTTTCCTGTCTATAGCCTATGTGCTAGGTCTCTACTCTGTGCTTTGGCTAATCATCATTCTTTTTACCTACTGCTGAATGTGCATTATACAAGATTTCTACCTGAATAAACCCTGGAATCTTCTCCCATGCCTCTGCAGTGGAGTTGGATGCTGTCTGACAACATATATCTTCTGTGAGTACTGGTTCATAACTACAAGAGAAGTTACTTCAGCCGATACGCTTACAGCCATGTTATTGAGTCAGAATAGGAAGATGGGCCAGTACATTTCTGCCCACTTCCATCTCCAATGGAGACTGGCTGTAAATGGCAGCCGTACATGAGTATTTATGGTTCCAAGCTGTACGTGTCATAATAGAGCCTTACTGACATCACCAGTCAGCTTCAACTGTCAGACATCCAGGGTTATTGCATACAGTCTATCTATCTATCTATCTATCTATCTATCTATCTATCTATCTATCTATCTATCTATCTATCTATCTGTCTCTGTGTATAGATAAATATCTATATAAATATATAGAAATACATATATATCGATATATATTTTTATGGATTTCTACCCAAATATATGGATGTATACATATATAGATATATAGTCATGTAAGGCTGAAGAAAAGACATGCCGTGTGTATAATTTCTTCAGCCTATGATGTGTTTTATTTTCTTTATTCTCAGTATTGCTAGGATCTTCCCAGTATAATATATAGCAACCAATCGCAGCACAGCTTTCATGTAACCTGAGTAGTATAAGAAGTATCAACCAATCACAGCACAGCTTTCATGTTGCCTCAGCAGTATAATATATAGCAACCAATCACAGCACAGCTTTCATGTTACCTTAACAGTATAAAAAATAGCAACCAATCACAGCACAGCTGTCATTTTACCTCAGCATTGGCTGCGGAATCTGCTTTTTATTTTTCAATAACCAACGCATCGGGTAAAATTGGCGCGACTTTCCCGCCGGTTTGAAACCACCCTAGAGAAAATTAGGGCAAAAAGATGGAGAAATGGGAGGTGACCCGCTAATCTCTATGGTGCTGTAATTTGGGTAAATCCAATAGGAGGTGCAGCACGTTTCTGTAAAACCAATAGAGGGCGCTGTTATGTTACTGTAGAAACCAATGGACAGCATGGCAGAGGGGCGGAGAGGGGGTGGAGAGGAGGCAGAGAGGAGGTGGGAGCTCAGTTCTCGCTCCTGGCTCTTCCAGCCCCCCCCCCCCCCCCCCCCCGCAGATGAGGACGACGTATATCGGCTCGGCGTGAAAACCGAGCCGATATACGTTCGTGTGAATGCACCCTAAGCCAGACGCCTGCTGCACACTGAGGAGGGGCAATCACCATGAAACAGTCTGTCTGTGCATGGCTTCCTGGCTTGGTTTAATATTCCCAATCATTGTTAAGGCTTGTGATAAATCACTTGGATTTGAAGGAATGCTGCATCCAATAGATGGCGCTATAGAGGTATTTTCTTATCCTTATTTGCATAGATATCCCAGAGGAGCTAGCATCACCTTATAAGTTTTCTTACTCATTTTTTAGGTTCTCAAACCCCTCTTCTGTGTGCAGTGCTTGGGTAGTGACTATACCATCCCCTGACCCATTTACCCCATGGGTGTCTCCACATACTTTTTGGGTGCTCTCCTTAAGGAGACACAACACCGCTTCTGACCCACATAGGAATGTGAACCACAGGCCAACTAGGGCTGAGGAGATGGGCGCATTGTCCAGTATCACATGTGTAGTCTAACAGAGCTTACTTTGGGTAAGTGAGAGTTTTGGCCCATGTGAAAGGGGAATTACTGTATGCTAAACTGTTCACTTCATTTTCATTACCTTCTATGACATTTATGGAAATGACACGGCACAGATTATTGTTAGGGGTTCCATCACAGTCCCCTTGTGTAGCCGCACCGCCTCCACGCTCCCCTCATGTAAGCCCACTTTCCTAGTGTAACCGTATTGTCACCACACTCCCCACATGTAACCATACCACGGTTCGAAAAGTGTCATAATAGAGCCTTAAAGGGGTTCTGTCATTAAAAACAAAAAAATATATACTTACCTATTGCTCCCCAGGCAGCCTGCTTACCTCTTCTTCTTATCCCAAATCTTCTCCTGGAGCCGCTTGTCACTTCGGTCACGTGACCTCCAGCAACCTGATTTTCCTCCATCCGGTCAAAAAGCGTACATTGCGCTACCTTCCGCTTCCTTCAGGTCAATGTACACATACGTCACTAGTGACGTATGCGTACATTGCCTTCTCAGGAAGCGCGGAATGAAAGCAGCCGTGCGAGACAATGGCGCGACTGCGCATGCAGCTATCCTGGAGATAGCTATAGTCTATGGAATATACACGGGCTTTAGCCTTGGCAGTCGTCGTCATTAAAATCTATGTATAGCTACCTGCCATGCTGTCCATTGGTTTCTACAGTAACATTGCAGCGCCCTCTATTAGTTTTACAGAAACGTGCTGCACCTATGCTCCCTTTAATATATGATCCCCAGATAGGGGACGTATCAGATGCAACACGCTCAGGCAGCACTCCGGGCGCACCCACAATGCACTGAGGGAGCTGGAAGACCTTTGCATAGCCCCACCCAACGCTTTCTCAACCGCGCCCCCTCACATCCTCCTCAGTCCTTCCTCTTGCACCGCGCTCACGCATCCTAGGCTTGCAGAGCCTGCAGGACTCGTCACCTCCCTACGCAGGATGGTTAAGCACGCGATGACACTAGAAGCAAGCACTAGTTTGCCTCTGAAGGTGCGTCCGTCGGTCGTTTTGAGAGATCTCTTTTGGTGGACGCATTTCGAGTGGGGACGGACGGAAACTTTTTCCCAAAAATGAGGAAAATTGGCTTCGACCCCATAGGGCTTTATTGGCTTCCCCTGGGCTGGCATTAGTAGACCTTAGTAAGAATAAGAATAGATCAGCATGGTCATCTGAAGAAGTTTAAATGTACAGCAGGCCTTTTTTTTTATTTTTCCCGCCATACATAAATAAATCCATCCATCCATCCATCCATCCATCCATAACTATAGATTATATAGAGAAATAAATCTTGCTATTTGTATAGCGATAGATAGATAGTGTAGATTATAGACATACATTATATCCAGATGATAGATTTTAGATTATTTATATCTATGTAGATTCTATCATCTATATTAATTATATAATAGATCTATGGATTATCTATCTATCTATCAATCAATAGATCTATTATATAATCAACATACATTATAGAATCTACATATATACATAATACAGCTATATGTGTTTGTGTATGTATGTAGATATATATATATATATATATATATCTCATCTAAAATCTATCTTTTATCTATATGCACAAAATCTATAATTCAGATATAATCTATATCTATAATCTACATAATTAATAAATAAATAGATAGATTCATTCATACATACATACATACATACACACTGTATGCAAATGAGCCAGGTGTCTGGCAGGCTGATGTCACTGCATTGTGATGTCATCAATTTAGAAGTATAAATACCAGACTTGGCAGCCATGTTAGTCAGTCTCCGCTGCAGCTCGGAGACGGGAGGTGGGGAACCCCTATCTCCTCCGAGAAGCCACAGAACTGGATCCTTTTTATTTTTAGCAGAGTGCATTTTGAATGCAGCACACAAGGGGGAGACAGCGGCCTACCAAAATCCAGTTGGCTGCCGCTGTGGCCTATTTTTTTTTTTTTTTAAAAGGTAGGTTCTGTCCTTCCACGGTGAGGAATAGGCAGGGATGTTCCGTTTTTGCCAGCTGGGGAATGCTTATAGGCAAGGCCTTATTCCTGGTGGTGCATGTAACGTCAGACCACGTTTCAGACATGCAGCAGCGGCACCAGCAGCATTCAGTCAGTCAGTGGCTCGCAAACGTTTCCCATGCAAGTTTACATTAAACAGACACATTTCTTTATTTCCTTTATTGACTGCGGTCTTTATCGAGCCGTTGAACTGTTGCTGTGTCTAGGCATTGAATAAAGCAATACATCCTTTTAAAGTAGACATCCGTTCATTGGAGTTCTTTGCTCCCCGAATGTCGCTCCATCTATAAGCGTTGGCTCTGAAGCACGCATCAGGGGCCAGCCTGCATGCTTGCCGCTTTTGAACTAGCAGCGACTGTAGGTCACTCACACAGGCTGGTTGGAATGGCCTAGCATTATCCTAATACGGAGGTGTAACTTGAAGCTGTGGGGCTCCAGTACGAAGTCTGGAACTGGGCCCCCAACTATAAAGCTTCATTGATAGCATTGGTTTACAATGTGGGAAAGAGAGACTTTATGGGCCCCCTAGGGCTCCGGGTCCCAGGTGCGACCGCACCCACTGTACATACGCCCATGACCCGAATACGTGGAGCATACAGACGTAGGGTGTGTGTGTTGTTGTTTTGCTTCCAGTTAAAATCGCGATTTTGCGCGATTGCGATTTTAACATTACAAGTCCCATAGACCCCTGCAGAAAAAAAACTGCTGCGAATTTCGCAGTGAAAAAAAAAACTGTAGTGGGTAGTCACCCTTATGGGCTGAATAAAACAGCCATTCTGTCGAACATACAATTTGTCCGGCTGCTGTGGCGTCTTGGGAAGTGTCATGTCTCATCTACCTGACTCTATTCATTGACATGTATAACCTGTACTGTATCTGCAAGTGTTTGCCTTCTTTAGTTTGTCCCTTCTGGTTCTCTGTACCCCCTGTATTGCATAACTCCTCCCCTTCCTCCTGCTAGGGAGTTTCCTGTCTATAGCCTATGTGCTAGGTCTCTACTCTGTGCTTTGGCTAATCATCATTCTTTTTACCTACTGCTGAATGTGCATTATACAAGATTTCTACCTGAATAAACCCTGGAATCTTCTCCCATGCCTCTGCAGTGGAGTTGGATGCTGTCTGACAACATATATCTTCTGTGAGTACTGGTTCATAACTACAAGAGAAGTTACTTCAGCCGATACGCTTACAGCCATGTTATTGAGTCAGAATAGGAAGATGGGCCAGTACATTTCTGCCCACTTCCATCTCCAATGGAGACTGGCTGTAAATGGCAGCCGTACATGAGTATTTATGGTTCCAAGCTGTACGTGTCATAATAGAGCCTTACTGACATCACCAGTCAGCTTCAACTGTCAGACATCCAGGGTTATTGCATACAGTCTATCTATCTATCTATCTATCTATCTATCTATCTATCTATCTATCTATCTATCTATCTATCTATCTATCTATCTATCTATCTGTCTCTGTGTATAGATAAATATCTATATAAATATATAGAAATACATATATATCGATATATATTTTTATGGATTTCTACCCAAATATATGGATGTATACATATATAGATATATAGTCATGTAAGGCTGAAGAAAAGACATGCCGTGTGTATAATTTCTTCAGCCTATGATGTGTTTTATTTTCTTTATTCTCAGTATTGCTAGGATCTTCCCAGTATAATATATAGCAACCAATCGCAGCACAGCTTTCATGTAACCTGAGTAGTATAAGAAGTATCAACCAATCACAGCACAGCTTTCATGTTGCCTCAGCAGTATAATATATAGCAACCAATCACAGCACAGCTTTCATGTTACCTTAACAGTATAAAAAATAGCAACCAATCACAGCACAGCTGTCATTTTACCTCAGCATTGGCTGCGGAATCTGCTTTTTATTTTTCAATAACCAACGCATCGGGTAAAATTGGCGCGACTTTCCCGCCGGTTTGAAACCACCCTAGAGAAAATTAGGGCAAAAAGATGGAGAAATGGGAGGTGACCCGCTAATCTCTATGGTGCTGTAATTTGGGTAAATCCAATAGGAGGTGCAGCACGTTTCTGTAAAACCAATAGAGGGCGCTGTTATGTTACTGTAGAAACCAATGGACAGCATGGCAGAGGGGCGGAGAGGGGGTGGAGAGGAGGCAGAGAGGAGGTGGGAGCTCAGTTCTCGCTCCTGGCTCTTCCAGCCCCCCCCCCCCCCCCCCCCCCCGCAGATGAGGACGACGTATATCGGCTCGGCGTGAAAACCGAGCCGATATACGTTCGTGTGAATGCACCCTAAGCCAGACGCCTGCTGCACACTGAGGAGGGGCAATCACCATGAAACAGTCTGTCTGTGCATGGCTTCCTGGCTTGGTTTAATATTCCCAATCATTGTTAAGGCTTGTGATAAATCACTTGGATTTGAAGGAATGCTGCATCCAATAGATGGCGCTATAGAGGTATTTTCTTATCCTTATTTGCATAGATATCCCAGAGGAGCTAGCATCACCTTATAAGTTTTCTTACTCATTTTTTAGGTTCTCAAACCCCTCTTCTGTGTGCAGTGCTTGGGTAGTGACTATACCATCCCCTGACCCATTTACCCCATGGGTGTCTCCACATACTTTTTGGGTGCTCTCCTTAAGGAGACACAACACCGCTTCTGACCCACATAGGAATGTGAACCACAGGCCAACTAGGGCTGAGGAGATGGGCGCATTGTCCAGTATCACATGTGTAGTCTAACAGAGCTTACTTTGGGTAAGTGAGAGTTTTGGCCCATGTGAAAGGGGAATTACTGTATGCTAAACTGTTCACTTCATTTTCATTACCTTCTATGACATTTATGGAAATGACACGGCACAGATTATTGTTAGGGGTTCCATCACAGTCCCCTTGTGTAGCCGCACCGCCTCCACGCTCCCCTCATGTAAGCCCACTTTCCTAGTGTAACCGTATTGTCACCACACTCCCCACATGTAACCATACCACGGTTCGAAAAGTGTCATAATAGAGCCTTAAAGGGGTTCTGTCATTAAAAACAAAAAAATATATACTTACCTATTGCTCCCCAGGCAGCCTGCTTACCTCTTCTTCTTATCCCAAATCTTCTCCTGGAGCCGCTTGTCACTTCGGTCACGTGACCTCCAGCAACCTGATTTTCCTCCATCCGGTCAAAAAGCGTACATTGCGCTACCTTCCGCTTCCTTCAGGTCAATGTACACATACGTCACTAGTGACGTATGCGTACATTGCCTTCTCAGGAAGCGCGGAATGAAAGCAGCCGTGCGAGACAATGGCGCGACTGCGCATGCAGCTATCCTGGAGATAGCTATAGTCTATGGAATATACACGGGCTTTAGCCTTGGCAGTCGTCGTCATTAAAATCTATGTATAGCTACCTGCCATGCTGTCCATTGGTTTCTACAGTAACATTGCAGCGCCCTCTATTAGTTTTACAGAAACGTGCTGCACCTATGCTCCCTTTAATATATGATCCCCAGATAGGGGACGTATCAGATGCAACACGCTCAGGCAGCACTCCGGGCGCACCCACAATGCACTGAGGGAGCTGGAAGACCTTTGCATAGCCCCACCCAACGCTTTCTCAACCGCGCCCCCTCACATCCTCCTCAGTCCTTCCTCTTGCACCGCGCTCACGCATCCTAGGCTTGCAGAGCCTGCAGGACTCGTCACCTCCCTACGCAGGATGGTTAAGCACGCGATGACACTAGAAGCAAGCACTAGTTTGCCTCTGAAGGTGCGTCCGTCGGTCGTTTTGAGAGATCTCTTTTGGTGGACGCATTTCGAGTGGGGACGGACGGAAACTTTTTCCCAAAAATGAGGAAAATTGGCTTCGACCCCATAGGGCTTTATTGGCTTCCCCTGGGCTGGCATTAGTAGACCTTAGTAAGAATAAGAATAGATCAGCATGGTCATCTGAAGAAGTTTAAATGTACAGCAGGCCTTTTTTTTTATTTTTCCCGCCATACATAAATAAATCCATCCATCCATCCATCCATCCATCCATAACTATAGATTATATAGAGAAATAAATCTTGCTATTTGTATAGCGATAGATAGATAGTGTAGATTATAGACATACATTATATCCAGATGATAGATTTTAGATTATTTATATCTATGTAGATTCTATCATCTATATTAATTATATAATAGATCTATGGATTATCTATCTATCTATCAATCAATAGATCTATTATATAATCAACATACATTATAGAATCTACATATATACATAATACAGCTATATGTGTTTGTGTATGTATGTAGATATATATATATATATATATATATCTCATCTAAAATCTATCTTTTATCTATATGCACAAAATCTATAATTCAGATATAATCTATATCTATAATCTACATAATTAATAAATAAATAGATAGATTCATTCATACATACATACATACATACACACTGTATGCAAATGAGCCAGGTGTCTGGCAGGCTGATGTCACTGCATTGTGATGTCATCAATTTAGAAGTATAAATACCAGACTTGGCAGCCATGTTAGTCAGTCTCCGCTGCAGCTCGGAGACGGGAGGTGGGGAACCCCTATCTCCTCCGAGAAGCCACAGAACTGGATCCTTTTTATTTTTAGCAGAGTGCATTTTGAATGCAGCACACAAGGGGGAGACAGCGGCCTACCAAAATCCAGTTGGCTGCCGCTGTGGCCTATTTTTTTTTTTTTTTTAAAAGGTAGGTTCTGTCCTTCCACGGTGAGGAATAGGCAGGGATGTTCCGTTTTTGCCAGCTGGGGAATGCTTATAGGCAAGGCCTTATTCCTGGTGGTGCATGTAACGTCAGACCACGTTTCAGACATGCAGCAGCGGCACCAGCAGCATTCAGTCAGTCAGTGGCTCGCAAACGTTTCCCATGCAAGTTTACATTAAACAGACACATTTCTTTATTTCCTTTATTGACTGCGGTCTTTATCGAGCCGTTGAACTGTTGCTGTGTCTAGGCATTGAATAAAGCAATACATCCTTTTAAAGTAGACATCCGTTCATTGGAGTTCTTTGCTCCCCGAATGTCGCTCCATCTATAAGCGTTGGCTCTGAAGCACGCATCAGGGGCCAGCCTGCATGCTTGCCGCTTTTGAACTAGCAGCGACTGTAGGTCACTCACACAGGCTGGTTGGAATGGCCTAGCATTATCCTAATACGGAGGTGTAACTTGAAGCTGTGGGGCTCCAGTACGAAGTCTGGAACTGGGCCCCCAACTATAAAGCTTCATTGATAGCATTGGTTTACAATGTGGGAAAGAGAGACTTTATGGGCCCCCTAGGGCTCCGGGTCCCAGGTGCGACCGCACCCACTGTACATACGCCCATGACCCGAATACGTGGAGCATACAGACGTAGGGTGTGTGTGTTGTTGTTTTGCTTCCAGTTAAAATCGCGATTTTGCGCGATTGCGATTTTAACATTACAAGTCCCATAGACCCCTGCAGAAAAAAAACTGCTGCGAATTTCGCAGTGAAAAAAAAAACTGTAGTGGGTAGTCACCCTTATGGGCTGAATAAAACAGCCATTCTGTCGAACATACAATTTGTCCGGCTGCTGTGGCGTCTTGGGAAGTGTCATGTCTCATCTACCTGACTCTATTCATTGACATGTATAACCTGTACTGTATCTGCAAGTGTTTGCCTTCT
Source organism: Eleutherodactylus coqui (assembly GCF_035609145.1). NCBI lineage: Eukaryota > Metazoa > Chordata > Amphibia > Anura > Eleutherodactylidae > Eleutherodactylus > Eleutherodactylus coqui. Next base: position 12,445,619 of record NC_089848.1, on the reverse strand, counting down.
TTAGTTTGTCCCTTCTGGTTCTCTGTACCCCCTGTATTGCATAACTCCTCCCCTTCCTCCTGCTAGGGAGTTTCCTGTCTATAGCCTATGTGCTAGGTCTCTACTCTGTGCTTTGGCTAATCATCATTCTTTTTACCTACTGCTGAATGTGCATTATACAAGATTTCTACCTGAATAAACCCTGGAATCTTCTCCCATGCCTCTGCAGTGGAGTTGGATGCTGTCTGACAACATATATCTTCTGTGAGTACTGGTTCATAACTACAAGAGAAGTTACTTCAGCCGATACGCTTACAGCCATGTTATTGAGTCAGAATAGGAAGATGGGCCAGTACATTTCTGCCCACTTCCATCTCCAATGGAGACTGGCTGTAAATGGCAGCCGTACATGAGTATTTATGGTTCCAAGCTGTACGTGTCATAATAGAGCCTTACTGACATCACCAGTCAGCTTCAACTGTCAGACATCCAGGGTTATTGCATACAGTCTATCTATCTATCTATCTATCTATCTATCTATCTATCTATCTATCTATCTATCTATCTATCTATCTATCTATCTATCTGTCTCTGTGTATAGATAAATATCTATATAAATATATAGAAATACATATATATCGATATATATTTTTATGGATTTCTACCCAAATATATGGATGTATACATATATAGATATATAGTCATGTAAGGCTGAAGAAAAGACATGCCGTGTGTATAATTTCTTCAGCCTATGATGTGTTTTATTTTCTTTATTCTCAGTATTGCTAGGATCTTCCCAGTATAATATATAGCAACCAATCGCAGCACAGCTTTCATGTAACCTGAGTAGTATAAGAAGTATCAACCAATCACAGCACAGCTTTCATGTTGCCTCAGCAGTATAATATATAGCAACCAATCACAGCACAGCTTTCATGTTACCTTAACAGTATAAAAAATAGCAACCAATCACAGCACAGCTGTCATTTTACCTCAGCATTGGCTGCGGAATCTGCTTTTTATTTTTCAATAACCAACGCATCGGGTAAAATTGGCGCGACTTTCCCGCCGGTTTGAAACCACCCTAGAGAAAATTAGGGCAAAAAGATGGAGAAATGGGAGGTGACCCGCTAATCTCTATGGTGCTGTAATTTGGGTAAATCCAATAGGAGGTGCAGCACGTTTCTGTAAAACCAATAGAGGGCGCTGTTATGTTACTGTAGAAACCAATGGACAGCATGGCAGAGGGGCGGAGAGGGGGTGGAGAGGAGGCAGAGAGGAGGTGGGAGCTCAGTTCTCGCTCCTGGCTCTTCCAGCCCCCCCCCCCCCCCCCCCCCCCGCAGATGAGGACGACGTATATCGGCTCGGCGTGAAAACCGAGCCGATATACGTTCGTGTGAATGCACCCTAAGCCAGACGCCTGCTGCACACTGAGGAGGGGCAATCACCATGAAACAGTCTGTCTGTGCATGGCTTCCTGGCTTGGTTTAATATTCCCAATCATTGTTAAGGCTTGTGATAAATCACTTGGATTTGAAGGAATGCTGCATCCAATAGATGGCGCTATAGAGGTATTTTCTTATCCTTATTTGCATAGATATCCCAGAGGAGCTAGCATCACCTTATAAGTTTTCTTACTCATTTTTTAGGTTCTCAAACCCCTCTTCTGTGTGCAGTGCTTGGGTAGTGACTATACCATCCCCTGACCCATTTACCCCATGGGTGTCTCCACATACTTTTTGGGTGCTCTCCTTAAGGAGACACAACACCGCTTCTGACCCACATAGGAATGTGAACCACAGGCCAACTAGGGCTGAGGAGATGGGCGCATTGTCCAGTATCACATGTGTAGTCTAACAGAGCTTACTTTGGGTAAGTGAGAGTTTTGGCCCATGTGAAAGGGGAATTACTGTATGCTAAACTGTTCACTTCATTTTCATTACCTTCTATGACATTTATGGAAATGACACGGCACAGATTATTGTTAGGGGTTCCATCACAGTCCCCTTGTGTAGCCGCACCGCCTCCACGCTCCCCTCATGTAAGCCCACTTTCCTAGTGTAACCGTATTGTCACCACACTCCCCACATGTAACCATACCACGGTTCGAAAAGTGTCATAATAGAGCCTTAAAGGGGTTCTGTCATTAAAAACAAAAAAATATATACTTACCTATTGCTCCCCAGGCAGCCTGCTTACCTCTTCTTCTTATCCCAAATCTTCTCCTGGAGCCGCTTGTCACTTCGGTCACGTGACCTCCAGCAACCTGATTTTCCTCCATCCGGTCAAAAAGCGTACATTGCGCTACCTTCCGCTTCCTTCAGGTCAATGTACACATACGTCACTAGTGACGTATGCGTACATTGCCTTCTCAGGAAGCGCGGAATGAAAGCAGCCGTGCGAGACAATGGCGCGACTGCGCATGCAGCTATCCTGGAGATAGCTATAGTCTATGGAATATACACGGGCTTTAGCCTTGGCAGTCGTCGTCATTAAAATCTATGTATAGCTACCTGCCATGCTGTCCATTGGTTTCTACAGTAACATTGCAGCGCCCTCTATTAGTTTTACAGAAACGTGCTGCACCTATGCTCCCTTTAATATATGATCCCCAGATAGGGGACGTATCAGATGCAACACGCTCAGGCAGCACTCCGGGCGCACCCACAATGCACTGAGGGAGCTGGAAGACCTTTGCATAGCCCCACCCAACGCTTTCTCAACCGCGCCCCCTCACATCCTCCTCAGTCCTTCCTCTTGCACCGCGCTCACGCATCCTAGGCTTGCAGAGCCTGCAGGACTCGTCACCTCCCTACGCAGGATGGTTAAGCACGCGATGACACTAGAAGCAAGCACTAGTTTGCCTCTGAAGGTGCGTCCGTCGGTCGTTTTGAGAGATCTCTTTTGGTGGACGCATTTCGAGTGGGGACGGACGGAAACTTTTTCCCAAAAATGAGGAAAATTGGCTTCGACCCCATAGGGCTTTATTGGCTTCCCCTGGGCTGGCATTAGTAGACCTTAGTAAGAATAAGAATAGATCAGCATGGTCATCTGAAGAAGTTTAAATGTACAGCAGGCCTTTTTTTTTATTTTTCCCGCCATACATAAATAAATCCATCCATCCATCCATCCATCCATCCATAACTATAGATTATATAGAGAAATAAATCTTGCTATTTGTATAGCGATAGATAGATAGTGTAGATTATAGACATACATTATATCCAGATGATAGATTTTAGATTATTTATATCTATGTAGATTCTATCATCTATATTAATTATATAATAGATCTATGGATTATCTATCTATCTATCAATCAATAGATCTATTATATAATCAACATACATTATAGAATCTACATATATACATAATACAGCTATATGTGTTTGTGTATGTATGTAGATATATATATATATATATATCTCATCTAAAATCTATCTTTTATCTATATGCACAAAATCTATAATTCAGATATAATCTATATCTATAATCTACATAATTAATAAATAAATAGATAGATTCATTCATACATACATACATACATACACACTGTATGCAAATGAGCCAGGTGTCTGGCAGGCTGATGTCACTGCATTGTGATGTCATCAATTTAGAAGTATAAATACCAGACTTGGCAGCCATGTTAGTCAGTCTCCGCTGCAGCTCGGAGACGGGAGGTGGGGAACCCCTATCTCCTCCGAGAAGCCACAGAACTGGATCCTTTTTATTTTTAGCAGAGTGCATTTTGAATGCAGCACACAAGGGGGAGACAGCGGCCTACCAAAATCCAGTTGGCTGCCGCTGTGGCCTATTTTTTTTTTTTTTTTAAAAGGTAGGTTCTGTCCTTCCACGGTGAGGAATAGGCAGGGATGTTCCGTTTTTGCCAGCTGGGGAATGCTTATAGGCAAGGCCTTATTCCTGGTGGTGCATGTAACGTCAGACCACGTTTCAGACATGCAGCAGCGGCACCAGCAGCATTCAGTCAGTCAGTGGCTCGCAAACGTTTCCCATGCAAGTTTACATTAAACAGACACATTTCTTTATTTCCTTTATTGACTGCGGTCTTTATCGAGCCGTTGAACTGTTGCTGTGTCTAGGCATTGAATAAAGCAATACATCCTTTTAAAGTAGACATCCGTTCATTGGAGTTCTTTGCTCCCCGAATGTCGCTCCATCTATAAGCGTTGGCTCTGAAGCACGCATCAGGGGCCAGCCTGCATGCTTGCCGCTTTTGAACTAGCAGCGACTGTAGGTCACTCACACAGGCTGGTTGGAATGGCCTAGCATTATCCTAATACGGAGGTGTAACTTGAAGCTGTGGGGCTCCAGTACGAAGTCTGGAACTGGGCCCCCAACTATAAAGCTTCATTGATAGCATTGGTTTACAATGTGGGAAAGAGAGACTTTATGGGCCCCCTAGGGCTCCGGGTCCCAGGTGCGACCGCACCCACTGTACATACGCCCATGACCCGAATACGTGGAGCATACAGACGTAGGGTGTGTGTGTTGTTGTTTTGCTTCCAGTTAAAATCGCGATTTTGCGCGATTGCGATTTTAACATTACAAGTCCCATAGACCCCTGCAGAAAAAAAACTGCTGCGAATTTCGCAGTGAAAAAAAAAACTGTAGTGGGTAGTCACCCTTATGGGCTGAATAAAACAGCCATTCTGTCGAACATACAATTTGTCCGGCTGCTGTGGCGTCTTGGGAAGTGTCATGTCTCATCTACCTGACTCTATTCATTGACATGTATAACCTGTACTGTATCTGCAAGTGTTTGCCTTCTTTAGTTTGTCCCTTCTGGTTCTCTGTACCCCCTGTATTGCATAACTCCTCCCCTTCCTCCTGCTAGGGAGTTTCCTGTCTATAGCCTATGTGCTAGGTCTCTACTCTGTGCTTTGGCTAATCATCATTCTTTTTACCTACTGCTGAATGTGCATTATACAAGATTTCTACCTGAATAAACCCTGGAATCTTCTCCCATGCCTCTGCAGTGGAGTTGGATGCTGTCTGACAACATATATCTTCTGTGAGTACTGGTTCATAACTACAAGAGAAGTTACTTCAGCCGATACGCTTACAGCCATGTTATTGAGTCAGAATAGGAAGATGGGCCAGTACATTTCTGCCCACTTCCATCTCCAATGGAGACTGGCTGTAAATGGCAGCCGTACATGAGTATTTATGGTTCCAAGCTGTACGTGTCATAATAGAGCCTTACTGACATCACCAGTCAGCTTCAACTGTCAGACATCCAGGGTTATTGCATACAGTCTATCTATCTATCTATCTATCTATCTATCTATCTATCTATCTATCTATCTATCTATCTATCTATCTATCTATCTATCTATCTATCTGTCTCTGTGTATAGATAAATATCTATATAAATATATAGAAATACATATATATCGATATATATTTTTATGGATTTCTACCCAAATATATGGATGTATACATATATAGATATATAGTCATGTAAGGCTGAAGAAAAGACATGCCGTGTGTATAATTTCTTCAGCCTATGATGTGTTTTATTTTCTTTATTCTCAGTATTGCTAGGATCTTCCCAGTATAATATATAGCAACCAATCGCAGCACAGCTTTCATGTAACCTGAGTAGTATAAGAAGTATCAACCAATCACAGCACAGCTTTCATGTTGCCTCAGCAGTATAATATATAGCAACCAATCACAGCACAGCTTTCATGTTACCTTAACAGTATAAAAAATAGCAACCAATCACAGCACAGCTGTCATTTTACCTCAGCATTGGCTGCGGAATCTGCTTTTTATTTTTCAATAACCAACGCATCGGGTAAAATTGGCGCGACTTTCCCGCCGGTTTGAAACCACCCTAGAGAAAATTAGGGCAAAAAGATGGAGAAATGGGAGGTGACCCGCTAATCTCTATGGTGCTGTAATTTGGGTAAATCCAATAGGAGGTGCAGCACGTTTCTGTAAAACCAATAGAGGGCGCTGTTATGTTACTGTAGAAACCAATGGACAGCATGGCAGAGGGGCGGAGAGGGGGTGGAGAGGAGGCAGAGAGGAGGTGGGAGCTCAGTTCTCGCTCCTGGCTCTTCCAGCCCCCCCCCCCCCCCCCCCGCAGATGAGGACGACGTATATCGGCTCGGCGTGAAAACCGAGCCGATATACGTTCGTGTGAATGCACCCTAAGCCAGACGCCTGCTGCACACTGAGGAGGGGCAATCACCATGAAACAGTCTGTCTGTGCATGGCTTCCTGGCTTGGTTTAATATTCCCAATCATTGTTAAGGCTTGTGATAAATCACTTGGATTTGAAGGAATGCTGCATCCAATAGATGGCGCTATAGAGGTATTTTCTTATCCTTATTTGCATAGATATCCCAGAGGAGCTAGCATCACCTTATAAGTTTTCTTACTCATTTTTTAGGTTCTCAAACCCCTCTTCTGTGTGCAGTGCTTGGGTAGTGACTATACCATCCCCTGACCCATTTACCCCATGGGTGTCTCCACATACTTTTTGGGTGCTCTCCTTAAGGAGACACAACACCGCTTCTGACCCACATAGGAATGTGAACCACAGGCCAACTAGGGCTGAGGAGATGGGCGCATTGTCCAGTATCACATGTGTAGTCTAACAGAGCTTACTTTGGGTAAGTGAGAGTTTTGGCCCATGTGAAAGGGGAATTACTGTATGCTAAACTGTTCACTTCATTTTCATTACCTTCTATGACATTTATGGAAATGACACGGCACAGATTATTGTTAGGGGTTCCATCACAGTCCCCTTGTGTAGCCGCACCGCCTCCACGCTCCCCTCATGTAAGCCCACTTTCCTAGTGTAACCGTATTGTCACCACACTCCCCACATGTAACCATACCACGGTTCGAAAAGTGTCATAATAGAGCCTTAAAGGGGTTCTGTCATTAAAAACAAAAAAATATATACTTACCTATTGCTCCCCAGGCAGCCTGCTTACCTCTTCTTCTTATCCCAAATCTTCTCCTGGAGCCGCTTGTCACTTCGGTCACGTGACCTCCAGCAACCTGATTTTCCTCCATCCGGTCAAAAAGCGTACATTGCGCTACCTTCCGCTTCCTTCAGGTCAATGTACGCATACGTCACTAGTGACGTATGCGTACATTGCCTTCTCAGGAAGCGCGGAATGAAAGCAGCCGTGCGAGACAATGGCGCGACTGCGCATGCAGCTATCCTGGAGATAGCTATAGTCTATGGAATATACACGGGCTTTAGCCTTGGCAGTCGTCGTCATTAAAATCTATGTATAGCTACCTGCCATGCTGTCCATTGGTTTCTACAGTAACATTGCAGCGCCCTCTATTAGTTTTACAGAAACGTGCTGCACCTATGCTCCCTTTAATATATGATCCCCAGATAGGGGACGTATCAGATGCAACACGCTCAGGCAGCACTCCGGGCGCACCCACAATGCACTGAGGGAGCTGGAAGACCTTTGCATAGCCCCACCCAACGCTTTCTCAACCGCGCCCCCTCACATCCTCCTCAGTCCTTCCTCTTGCACCGCGCTCACGCATCCTAGGCTTGCAGAGCCTGCAGGACTCGTCACCTCCCTACGCAGGATGGTTAAGCACGCGATGACACTAGAAGCAAGCACTAGTTTGCCTCTGAAGGTGCGTCCGTCGGTCGTTTTGAGAGATCTCTTTTGGTGGACGCATTTCGAGTGGGGACGGACGGAAACTTTTTCCCAAAAATGAGGAAAATTGGCTTCGACCCCATAGGGCTTTATTGGCTTCCCCTGGGCTGGCATTAGTAGACCTTAGTAAGAATAAGAATAGATCAGCATGGTCATCTGAAGAAGTTTAAATGTACAGCAGGCCTTTTTTTTTATTTTTCCCGCCATACATAAATAAATCCATCCATCCATCCATCCATCCATCCATCCATCCATAACTATAGATTATATAGAGAAATAAATCTTGCTATTTGTATAGCGATAGATAGATAGTGTAGATTATAGACATACATTATATCCAGATGATAGATTTTAGATTATTTATATCTATGTAGATTCTATCATCTATATTAATTATATAATAGATCTATGGATTATCTATCTATCTATCAATCAATAGATCTATTATATAATCAACATACATTATAGAATCTACATATATACATAATACAGCTATATGTGTTTGTGTATGTATGTAGATATATATATATATATATATCTCATCTAAAATCTATCTTTTATCTATATGCACAAAATCTATAATTCAGATATAATCTATATCTATAATCTACATAATTAATAAATAAATAGATAGATTCATTCATACATACATACATACATACACACTGTATGCAAATGAGCCAGGTGTCTGGCAGGCTGATGTCACTGCATTGTGATGTCATCAATTTAGAAGTATAAATACCAGACTTGGCAGCCATGTTAGTCAGTCTCCGCTGCAGCTCGGAGACGGGAGGTGGGGAACCCCTATCTCCTCCGAGAAGCCACAGAACTGGATCCTTTTTATTTTTAGCAGAGTGCATTTTGAATGCAGCACACAAGGGGGAGACAGCGGCCTACCAAAATCCAGTTGGCTGCCGCTGTGGCCTATTTTTTTTTTTTTTTTAAAAGGTAGGTTCTGTCCTTCCACGGTGAGGAATAGGCAGGGATGTTCCGTTTTTGCCAGCTGGGGAATGCTTATAGGCAAGGCCTTATTCCTGGTGGTGCATGTAACGTCAGACCACGTTTCAGACATGCAGCAGCGGCACCAGCAGCATTCAGTCAGTCAGTGGCTCGCAAACGTTTCCCATGCAAGTTTACATTAAACAGACACATTTCTTTATTTCCTTTATTGACTGCGGTCTTTATCGAGCCGTTGAACTGTTGCTGTGTCTAGGCATTGAATAAAGCAATACATCCTTTTAAAGTAGACATCCGTTCATTGGAGTTCTTTGCTCCCCGAATGTCGCTCCATCTATAAGCGTTGGCTCTGAAGCACGCATCAGGGGCCAGCCTGCATGCTTGCCGCTTTTGAACTAGCAGCGACTGTAGGTCACTCACACAGGCTGGTTGGAATGGCCTAGCATTATCCTAATACGGAGGTGTAACTTGAAGCTGTGGGGCTCCAGTACGAAGTCTGGAACTGGGCCCCCAACTATAAAGCTTCATTGATAGCATTGGTTTACAATGTGGGAAAGAGAGACTTTATGGGCCCCCTAGGGCTCCGGGTCCCAGGTGCGACCGCACCCACTGTACATACGCCCATGACCCGAATACGTGGAGCATACAGACGTAGGGTGTGTGTGTTGTTGTTTTGCTTCCAGTTAAAATCGCGATTTTGCGCGATTGCGATTTTAACATTACAAGTCCCATAGACCCCTGCAGAAAAAAAACTGCTGCGAATTTCGCAGTGAAAAAAAAAACTGTAGTGGGTAGTCACCCTTATGGGCTGAATAAAACAGCCATTCTGTCGAACATACAATTTGTCCGGCTGCTGTGGCGTCTTGGGAAGTGTCATGTCTCATCTACCTGACTCTATTCATTGACATGTATAACCTGTACTGTATCTGCAAGTGTTTGCCTTCTTTAGTTTGTCCCTTCTGGTTCTCTGTACCCCCTGTATTGCATAACTCCTCCCCTTCCTCCTGCTAGGGAGTTTCCTGTCTATAGCCTATGTGCTAGGTCTCTACTCTGTGCTTTGGCTAATCATCATTCTTTTTACCTACTGCTGAATGTGCATTATACAAGATTTCTACCTGAATAAACCCTGGAATCTTCTCCCATGCCTCTGCAGTGGAGTTGGATGCTGTCTGACAACATATATCTTCTGTGAGTACTGGTTCATAACTACAAGAGAAGTTACTTCAGCCGATACGCTTACAGCCATGTTATTGAGTCAGAATAGGAAGATGGGCCAGTACATTTCTGCCCACTTCCATCTCCAATGGAGACTGGCTGTAAATGGCAGCCGTACATGAGTATTTATGGTTCCAAGCTGTACGTGTCATAATAGAGCCTTACTGACATCACCAGTCAGCTTCAACTGTCAGACATCCAGGGTTATTGCATACAGTCTATCTATCTATCTATCTATCTATCTATCTATCTATCTATCTATCTATCTATCTATCTATCTATCTATCTATCTATCTATCTATCTATCTATCTGTCTCTGTGTATAGATAAATATCTATATAAATATATAGAAATACATATATATCGATATATATTTTTATGGATTTCTACCCAAATATATGGATGTATACATATATAGATATATAGTCATGTAAGGCTGAAGAAAAGACATGCCGTGTGTATAATTTCTTCAGCCTATGATGTGTTTTATTTTCTTTATTCTCAGTATTGCTAGGATCTTCCCAGTATAATATATAGCAACCAATCGCAGCACAGCTTTCATGTAACCTGAGTAGTATAAGAAGTATCAACCAATCACAGCACAGCTTTCATGTTGCCTCAGCAGTATAATATATAGCAACCAATCACAGCACAGCTTTCATGTTACCTTAACAGTATAAAAAATAGCAACCAATCACAGCACAGCTGTCATTTTACCTCAGCATTGGCTGCGGAATCTGCTTTTTATTTTTCAATAACCAACGCATCGGGTAAAATTGGCGCGACTTTCCCGCCGGTTTGAAACCACCCTAGAGAAAATTAGGGCAAAAAGATGGAGAAATGGGAGGTGACCCGCTAATCTCTATGGTGCTGTAATTTGGGTAAATCCAATAGGAGGTGCAGCACGTTTCTGTAAAACCAATAGAGGGCGCTGTTATGTTACTGTAGAAACCAATGGACAGCATGGCAGAGGGGCGGAGAGGGGGTGGAGAGGAGGCAGAGAGGAGGTGGGAGCTCAGTTCTCGCTCCTGGCTCTTCCAGCCCCCCCCCCCCCCCCCCCCCCGCAGATGAGGACGACGTATATCGGCTCGGCGTGAAAACCGAGCCGATATACGTTCGTGTGAATGCACCCTAAGCCAGACGCCTGCTGCACACTGAGGAGGGGCAATCACCATGAAACAGTCTGTCTGTGCATGGCTTCCTGGCTTGGTTTAATATTCCCAATCATTGTTAAGGCTTGTGATAAATCACTTGGATTTGAAGGAATGCTGCATCCAATAGATGGCGCTATAGAGGTATTTTCTTATCCTTATTTGCATAGATATCCCAGAGGAGCTAGCATCACCTTATAAGTTTTCTTACTCATTTTTTAGGTTCTCAAACCCCTCTTCTGTGTGCAGTGCTTGGGTAGTGACTATACCATCCCCTGACCCATTTACCCCATGGGTGTCTCCACATACTTTTTGGGTGCTCTCCTTAAGGAGACACAACACCGCTTCTGACCCACATAGGAATGTGAACCACAGGCCAACTAGGGCTGAGGAGATGGGCGCATTGTCCAGTATCACATGTGTAGTCTAACAGAGCTTACTTTGGGTAAGTGAGAGTTTTGGCCCATGTGAAAGGGGAATTACTGTATGCTAAACTGTTCACTTCATTTTCATTACCTTCTATGACATTTATGGAAATGACACGGCACAGATTATTGTTAGGGGTTCCATCACAGTCCCCTTGTGTAGCCGCACCGCCTCCACGCTCCCCTCATGTAAGCCCACTTTCCTAGTGTAACCGTATTGTCACCACACTCCCCACATGTAACCATACCACGGTTCGAAAAGTGTCATAATAGAGCCTTAAAGGGGTTCTGTCATTAAAAACAAAAAAATATATACTTACCTATTGCTCCCCAGGCAGCCTGCTTACCTCTTCTTCTTATCCCAAATCTTCTCCTGGAGCCGCTTGTCACTTCGGTCACGTGACCTCCAGCAACCTGATTTTCCTCCATCCGGTCAAAAAGCGTACATTGCGCTACCTTCCGCTTCCTTCAGGTCAATGTACACATACGTCACTAGTGACGTATGCGTACATTGCCTTCTCAGGAAGCGCGGAATGAAAGCAGCCGTGCGAGACAATGGCGCGACTGCGCATGCAGCTATCCTGGAGATAGCTATAGTCTATGGAATATACACGGGCTTTAGCCTTGGCAGTCGTCGTCATTAAAATCTATGTATAGCTACCTGCCATGCTGTCCATTGGTTTCTACAGTAACATTGCAGCGCCCTCTATTAGTTTTACAGAAACGTGCTGCACCTATGCTCCCTTTAATATATGATCCCCAGATAGGGGACGTATCAGATGCAACACGCTCAGGCAGCACTCCGGGCGCACCCACAATGCACTGAGGGAGCTGGAAGACCTTTGCATAGCCCCACCCAACGCTTTCTCAACCGCGCCCCCTCACATCCTCCTCAGTCCTTCCTCTTGCACCGCGCTCACGCATCCTAGGCTTGCAGAGCCTGCAGGACTCGTCACCTCCCTACGCAGGATGGTTAAGCACGCGATGACACTAGAAGCAAGCACTAGTTTGCCTCTGAAGGTGCGTCCGTCGGTCGTTTTGAGAGATCTCTTTTGGTGGACGCATTTCGAGTGGGGACGGACGGAAACTTTTTCCCAAAAATGAGGAAAATTGGCTTCGACCCCATAGGGCTTTATTGGCTTCCCCTGGGCTGGCATTAGTAGACCTTAGTAAGAATAAGAATAGATCAGCATGGTCATCTGAAGAAGTTTAAATGTACAGCAGGCCTTTTTTTTTATTTTTCCCGCCATACATAAATAAATCCATCCATCCATCCATCCATCCATCCATAACTATAGATTATATAGAGAAATAAATCTTGCTATTTGTATAGCGATAGATAGATAGTGTAGATTATAGACATACATTATATCCAGATGATAGATTTTAGATTATTTATATCTATGTAGATTCTATCATCTATATTAATTATATAATAGATCTATGGATTATCTATCTATCTATCAATCAATAGATCTATTATATAATCAACATACATTATAGAATCTACATATATACATAATACAGCTATATGTGTTTGTGTATGTATGTAGATATATATATATATATATATATATCTCATCTAAAATCTATCTTTTATCTATATGCACAAAATCTATAATTCAGATATAATCTATATCTATAATCTACATAATTAATAAATAAATAGATAGATTCATTCATACATACATACATACATACACACTGTATGCAAATGAGCCAGGTGTCTGGCAGGCTGATGTCACTGCATTGTGATGTCATCAATTTAGAAGTATAAATACCAGACTTGGCAGCCATGTTAGTCAGTCTCCGCTGCAGCTCGGAGACGGGAGGTGGGGAACCCCTATCTCCTCCGAGAAGCCACAGAACTGGATCCTTTTTATTTTTAGCAGAGTGCATTTTGAATGCAGCACACAAGGGGGAGACAGCGGCCTACCAAAATCCAGTTGGCTGCCGCTGTGGCCTATTTTTTTTTTTTTTAAAAAGGTAGGTTCTGTCCTTCCACGGTGAGGAATAGGCAGGGATGTTCCGTTTTTGCCAGCTGGGGAATGCTTATAGGCAAGGCCTTATTCCTGGTGGTGCATGTAACGTCAGACCACGTTTCAGACATGCAGCAGCGGCACCAGCAGCATTCAGTCAGTCAGTGGCTCGCAAACGTTTCCCATGCAAGTTTACATTAAACAGACACATTTCTTTATTTCCTTTATTGACTGCGGTCTTTATCGAGCCGTTGAACTGTTGCTGTGTCTAGGCATTGAATAAAGCAATACATCCTTTTAAAGTAGACATCCGTTCATTGGAGTTCTTTGCTCCCCGAATGTCGCTCCATCTATAAGCGTTGGCTCTGAAGCACGCATCAGGGGCCAGCCTGCATGCTTGCCGCTTTTGAACTAGCAGCGACTGTAGGTCACTCACACAGGCTGGTTGGAATGGCCTAGCATTATCCTAATACGGAGGTGTAACTTGAAGCTGTGGGGCTCCAGTACGAAGTCTGGAACTGGGCCCCCAACTATAAAGCTTCATTGATAGCATTGGTTTACAATGTGGGAAAGAGAGACTTTATGGGCCCCCTAGGGCTCCGGGTCCCAGGTGCGACCGCACCCACTGTACATACGCCCATGACCCGAATACGTGGAGCATACAGACGTAGGGTGTGTGTGTTGTTGTTTTGCTTCCAGTTAAAATCGCGATTTTGCGCGATTGCGATTTTAACATTACAAGTCCCATAGACCCCTGCAGAAAAAAAACTGCTGCGAATTTCGCAGTGAAAAAAAAAACTGTAGTGGGTAGTCACCCTTATGGGCTGAATAAAACAGCCATTCTGTCGAACATACAATTTGTCCGGCTGCTGTGGCGTCTTGGGAAGTGTCATGTCTCATCTACCTGACTCTATTCATTGACATGTATAACCTGTACTGTATCTGCAAGTGTTTGCCTTCTTTAGTTTGTCCCTTCTGGTTCTCTGTACCCCCTGTATTGCATAACTCCTCCCCTTCCTCCTGCTAGGGAGTTTCCTGTCTATAGCCTATGTGCTAGGTCTCTACTCTGTGCTTTGGCTAATCATCATTCTTTTTACCTACTGCTGAATGTGCATTATACAAGATTTCTACCTGAATAAACCCTGGAATCTTCTCCCATGCCTCTGCAGTGGAGTTGGATGCTGTCTGACAACATATATCTTCTGTGAGTACTGGTTCATAACTACAAGAGAAGTTACTTCAGCCGATACGCTTACAGCCATGTTATTGAGTCAGAATAGGAAGATGGGCCAGTACATTTCTGCCCACTTCCATCTCCAATGGAGACTGGCTGTAAATGGCAGCCGTACATGAGTATTTATGGTTCCAAGCTGTACGTGTCATAATAGAGCCTTACTGACATCACCAGTCAGCTTCAACTGTCAGACATCCAGGGTTATTGCATACAGTCTATCTATCTATCTATCTATCTATCTATCTATCTATCTATCTGTCTCTGTGTATAGATAAATATCTATATAAATATATAGAAATACATATATATCGATATATATTTTTATGGATTTCTACCCAAATATATGGATGTATACATATATAGATATATAGTCATGTAAGGCTGAAGAAAAGACATGCCGTGTGTATAATTTCTTCAGCCTATGATGTGTTTTATTTTCTTTATTCTCAGTATTGCTAGGATCTTCCCAGTATAATATATAGCAACCAATCGCAGCACAGCTTTCATGTAACCTGAGTAGTATAAGAAGTATCAACCAATCACAGCACAGCTTTCATGTTGCCTCAGCAGTATAATATATAGCAACCAATCACAGCACAGCTTTCATGTTACCTTAACAGTATAAAAAATAGCAACCAATCACAGCACAGCTGTCATTTTACCTCAGCATTGGCTGCGGAATCTGCTTTTTATTTTTCAATAACCAACGCATCGGGTAAAATTGGCGCGACTTTCCCGCCGGTTTGAAACCACCCTAGAGAAAATTAGGGCAAAAAGATGGAGAAATGGGAGGTGACCCGCTAATCTCTATGGTGCTGTAATTTGGGTAAATCCAATAGGAGGTGCAGCACGTTTCTGTAAAACCAATAGAGGGCGCTGTTATGTTACTGTAGAAACCAATGGACAGCATGGCAGAGGGGCGGAGAGGGGGTGGAGAGGAGGCAGAGAGGAGGTGGGAGCTCAGTTCTCGCTCCTGGCTCTTCCAGCCCCCCCCCCCCCCCCCCCCCGCAGATGAGGACGACGTATATCGGCTCGGCGTGAAAACCGAGCCGATATACGTTCGTGTGAATGCACCCTAAGCCAGACGCCTGCTGCACACTGAGGAGGGGCAATCACCATGAAACAGTCTGTCTGTGCATGGCTTCCTGGCTTGGTTTAATATTCCCAATCATTGTTAAGGCTTGTGATAAATCACTTGGATTTGAAGGAATGCTGCATCCAATAGATGGCGCTATAGAGGTATTTTCTTATCCTTATTTGCATAGATATCCCAGAGGAGCTAGCATCACCTTATAAGTTTTCTTACTCATTTTTTAGGTTCTCAAACCCCTCTTCTGTGTGCAGTGCTTGGGTAGTGACTATACCATCCCCTGACCCATTTACCCCATGGGTGTCTCCACATACTTTTTGGGTGCTCTCCTTAAGGAGACACAACACCGCTTCTGACCCACATAGGAATGTGAACCACAGGCCAACTAGGGCTGAGGAGATGGGCGCATTGTCCAGTATCACATGTGTAGTCTAACAGAGCTTACTTTGGGTAAGTGAGAGTTTTGGCCCATGTGAAAGGGGAATTACTGTATGCTAAACTGTTCACTTCATTTTCATTACCTTCTATGACATTTATGGAAATGACACGGCACAGATTATTGTTAGGGGTTCCATCACAGTCCCCTTGTGTAGCCGCACCGCCTCCACGCTCCCCTCATGTAAGCCCACTTTCCTAGTGTAACCGTATTGTCACCACACTCCCCACATGTAACCATACCACGGTTCGAAAAGTGTCATAATAGAGCCTTAAAGGGGTTCTGTCATTAAAAACAAAAAAATATATACTTACCTATTGCTCCCCAGGCAGCCTGCTTACCTCTTCTTCTTATCCCAAATCTTCTCCTGGAGCCGCTTGTCACTTCGGTCACGTGACCTCCAGCAACCTGATTTTCCTCCATCCGGTCAAAAAGCGTACATTGCGCTACCTTCCGCTTCCTTCAGGTCAATGTACACATACGTCACTAGTGACGTATGCGTACATTGCCTTCTCAGGAAGCGCGGAATGAAAGCAGCCGTGCGAGACAATGGCGCGACTGCGCATGCAGCTATCCTGGAGATAGCTATAGTCTATGGAATATACACGGGCTTTAGCCTTGGCAGTCGTCGTCATTAAAATCTATGTATAGCTACCTGCCATGCTGTCCATTGGTTTCTACAGTAACATTGCAGCGCCCTCTATTAGTTTTACAGAAACGTGCTGCACCTATGCTCCCTTTAATATATGATCCCCAGATAGGGGACGTATCAGATGCAACACGCTCAGGCAGCACTCCGGGCGCACCCACAATGCACTGAGGGAGCTGGAAGACCTTTGCATAGCCCCACCCAACGCTTTCTCAACCGCGCCCCCTCACATCCTCCTCAGTCCTTCCTCTTGCACCGCGCTCACGCATCCTAGGCTTGCAGAGCCTGCAGGACTCGTCACCTCCCTACGCAGGATGGTTAAGCACGCGATGACACTAGAAGCAAGCACTAGTTTGCCTCTGAAGGTGCGTCCGTCGGTCGTTTTGAGAGATCTCTTTTGGTGGACGCATTTCGAGTGGGGACGGACGGAAACTTTTTCCCAAAAATGAGGAAAATTGGCTTCGACCCCATAGGGCTTTATTGGCTTCCCCTGGGCTGGCATTAGTAGACCTTAGTAAGAATAAGAATAGATCAGCATGGTCATCTGAAGAAGTTTAAATGTACAGCAGGCCTTTTTTTTTATTTTTCCCGCCATACATAAATAAATCCATCCATCCATCCATCCATCCATCCATAACTATAGATTATATAGAGAAATAAATCTTGCTATTTGTATAGCGATAGATAGATAGTGTAGATTATAGACATACATTATATCCAGATGATAGATTTTAGATTATTTATATCTATGTAGATTCTATCATCTATATTAATTATATAATAGATCTATGGATTATCTATCTATCTATCAATCAATAGATCTATTATATAATCAACATACATTATAGAATCTACATATATACATAATACAGCTATATGTGTTTGTGTATGTATGTAGATATATATATATATATATATATATATCTCATCTAAAATCTATCTTTTATCTATATGCACAAAATCTATAATTCAGATATAATCTATATCTATAATCTACATAATTAATAAATAAATAGATAGATTCATTCATACATACATACATACATACACACTGTATGCAAATGAGCCAGGTGTCTGGCAGGCTGATGTCACTGCATTGTGATGTCATCAATTTAGAAGTATAAATACCAGACTTGGCAGCCATGTTAGTCAGTCTCCGCTGCAGCTCGGAGACGGGAGGTGGGGAACCCCTATCTCCTCCGAGAAGCCACAGAACTGGATCCTTTTTATTTTTAGCAGAGTGCATTTTGAATGCAGCACACAAGGGGGAGACAGCGGCCTACCAAAATCCAGTTGGCTGCCGCTGTGGCCTATTTTTTTTTTTTTTAAAAAGGTAGGTTCTGTCCTTCCACGGTGAGGAATAGGCAGGGATGTTCCGTTTTTGCCAGCTGGGGAATGCTTATAGGCAAGGCCTTATTCCTGGTGGTGCATGTAACGTCAGACCACGTTTCAGACATGCAGCAGCGGCACCAGCAGCATTCAGTCAGTCAGTGGCTCGCAAACGTTTCCCATGCAAGTTTACATTAAACAGACACATTTCTTTATTTCCTTTATTGACTGCGGTCTTTATCGAGCCGTTGAACTGTTGCTGTGTCTAGGCATTGAATAAAGCAATACATCCTTTTAAAGTAGACATCCGTTCATTGGAGTTCTTTGCTCCCCGAATGTCGCTCCATCTATAAGCGTTGGCTCTGAAGCACGCATCAGGGGCCAGCCTGCATGCTTGCCGCTTTTGAACTAGCAGCGACTGTAGGTCACTCACACAGGCTGGTTGGAATGGCCTAGCATTATCCTAATACGGAGGTGTAACTTGAAGCTGTGGGGCTCCAGTACGAAGTCTGGAACTGGGCCCCCAACTATAAAGCTTCATTGATAGCATTGGTTTACAATGTGGGAAAGAGAGACTTTATGGGCCCCCTAGGGCTCCGGGTCCCAGGTGCGACCGCACCCACTGTACATACGCCCATGACCCGAATACGTGGAGCATACAGACGTAGGGTGTGTGTGTTGTTGTTTTGCTTCCAGTTAAAATCGCGATTTTGCGCGATTGCGATTTTAACATTACAAGTCCCATAGACCCCTGCAGAAAAAAAACTGCTGCGAATTTCGCAGTGAAAAAAAAAACTGTAGTGGGTAGTCACCCTTATGGGCTGAATAAAACAGCCATTCTGTCGAACATACAATTTGTCCGGCTGCTGTGGCGTCTTGGGAAGTGTCATGTCTCATCTACCTGACTCTATTCATTGACATGTATAACCTGTACTGTATCTGCAAGTGTTTGCCTTCTTTAGTTTGTCCCTTCTGGTTCTCTGTACCCCCTGTATTGCATAACTCCTCCCCTTCCTCCTGCTAGGGAGTTTCCTGTCTATAGCCTATGTGCTAGGTCTCTACTCTGTGCTTTGGCTAATCATCATTCTTTTTACCTACTGCTGAATGTGCATTATACAAGATTTCTACCTGAATAAACCCTGGAATCTTCTCCCATGCCTCTGCAGTGGAGTTGGATGCTGTCTGACAACATATATCTTCTGTGAGTACTGGTTCATAACTACAAGAGAAGTTACTTCAGCCGATACGCTTACAGCCATGTTATTGAGTCAGAATAGGAAGATGGGCCAGTACATTTCTGCCCACTTCCATCTCCAATGGAGACTGGCTGTAAATGGCAGCCGTACATGAGTATTTATGGTTCCAAGCTGTACGTGTCATAATAGAGCCTTACTGACATCACCAGTCAGCTTCAACTGTCAGACATCCAGGGTTATTGCATACAGTCTATCTATCTATCTATCTATCTATCTATCTATCTATCTGTCTCTGTGTATAGATAAATATCTATATAAATATATAGAAATACATATATATCGATATATATTTTTATGGATTTCTACCCAAATATATGGATGTATACATATATAGATATATAGTCATGTAAGGCTGAAGAAAAGACATGCCGTGTGTATAATTTCTTCAGCCTATGATGTGTTTTATTTTCTTTATTCTCAGTATTGCTAGGATCTTCCCAGTATAATATATAGCAACCAATCGCAGCACAGCTTTCATGTAACCTGAGTAGTATAAGAAGTATCAACCAATCACAGCACAGCTTTCATGTTGCCTCAGCAGTATAATATATAGCAACCAATCACAGCACAGCTTTCATGTTACCTTAACAGTATAAAAAATAGCAACCAATCACAGCACAGCTTTCATTTTACCTCAGCATTGGCTGCGGAATCTGCTTTTTATTTTTCAATAACCAACGCATCGGGTAAAATTGGCGCGACTTTCCCGCCGGTTTGAAACCACCCTAGAGAAAATTAGGGCAAAAAGATGGAGAACTGGGAGGTGACCCGCTAATCTCTATGGTGCTGTAATTTGGGTAAATCCAATAGGAGGTGCAGCACGTTTCTGTAAAACCAATAGAGGGCGCTGTTATGTTACTGTAGAAACCAATGGACAGCATGGCAGAGGGGCGGAGAGGGGGTGGAGAGGAGGCAGAGAGGAGGTGGGAGCTCAGTTCTCGCTCCTGGCTCTTCCAGCCCCCCCCCCCCCCCCCCCCCCGCAGATGAGGACGACGTATATCGGCTCGGCGTGAAAACCGAGCCGATATACGTTCGTGTGAATGCACCCTAAGCCAGACGCCTGCTGCACACTGAGGAGGGGCAATCACCATGAAACAGTCTGTCTGTGCATGGCTTCCTGGCTTGGTTTAATATTCCCAATCATTGTTAAGGCTTGTGATAAATCACTTGGATTTGAAGGAATGCTGCATCCAATAGATGGCGCTATAGAGGTATTTTCTTATCCTTATTTGCATAGATATCCCAGAGGAGCTAGCATCACCTTATAAGTTTTCTTACTCATTTTTTAGGTTCTCAAACCCCTCTTCTGTGTGCAGTGCTTGGGTAGTGACTATACCATCCCCTGACCCATTTACCCCATGGGTGTCTCCACATACTTTTTGGGTGCTCTCCTTAAGGAGACACAACACCGCTTCTGACCCACATAGGAATGTGAACCACAGGCCAACTAGGGCTGAGGAGATGGGCGCATTGTCCAGTATCACATGTGTAGTCTAACAGAGCTTACTTTGGGTAAGTGAGAGTTTTGGCCCATGTGAAAGGGGAATTACTGTATGCTAAACTGTTCACTTCATTTTCATTACCTTCTATGACATTTATGGAAATGACACGGCACAGATTATTGTTAGGGGTTCCATCACAGTCCCCTTGTGTAGCCGCACCGCCTCCACGCTCCCCTCATGTAAGCCCACTTTCCTAGTGTAACCGTATTGTCACCACACTCCCCACATGTAACCATACCACGGTTCGAAAAGTGTCATAATAGAGCCTTAAAGGGGTTCTGTCATTAAAAACAAAAAAATATATACTTACCTATTGCTCCCCAGGCAGCCTGCTTACCTCTTCTTCTTATCCCAAATCTTCTCCTGGAGCCGCTTGTCACTTCGGTCACGTGACCTCCAGCAACCTGATTTTCCTCCATCCGGTCAAAAAGCGTACATTGCGCTACCTTCCGCTTCCTTCAGGTCAATGTACGCATACGTCACTAGTGACGTATGCGTACATTGCCTTCTCAGGAAGCGCGGAATGAAAGCAGCCGTGCGAGACAATGGCGCGACTGCGCATGCAGCTATCCTGGAGATAGCTATAGTCTATGGAATATACACGGGCTTTAGCCTTGGCAGTCGTCGTCATTAAAATCTATGTATAGCTACCTGCCATGCTGTCCATTGGTTTCTACAGTAACATTGCAGCGCCCTCTATTAGTTTTACAGAAACGTGCTGCACCTATGCTCCCTTTAATATATGATCCCCAGATAGGGGACGTATCAGATGCAACACGCTCAGGCAGCACTCCGGGCGCACCCACAATGCACTGAGGGAGCTGGAAGACCTTTGCATAGCCCCACCCAACGCTTTCTCAACCGCGCCCCCTCACATCCTCCTCAGTCCTTCCTCTTGCACCGCGCTCACGCATCCTAGGCTTGCAGAGCCTGCAGGACTCGTCACCTCCCTACGCAGGATGGTTAAGCACGCGATGACACTAGAAGCAAGCACTAGTTTGCCTCTGAAGGTGCGTCCGTCGGTCGTTTTGAGAGATCTCTTTTGGTGGACGCATTTCGAGTGGGGACGGACGGAAACTTTTTCCCAAAAATGAGGAAAATTGGCTTCGACCCCATAGGGCTTTATTGGCTTCCCCTGGGCTGGCATTAGTAGACCTTAGTAAGAATAAGAATAGATCAGCATGGTCATCTGAAGAAGTTTAAATGTACAGCAGGCCTTTTTTTTTATTTTTCCCGCCATACATAAATAAATCCATCCATCCATCCATCCATCCATCCATCCATAACTATAGATTATATAGAGAAATAAATCTTGCTATTTGTATAGCGATAGATAGATAGTGTAGATTATAGACATACATTATATCCAGATGATAGATTTTAGATTATTTATATCTATGTAGATTCTATCATCTATATTAATTATATAATAGATCTATGGATTATCTATCTATCTATCAATCAATAGATCTATTATATAATCAACATACATTATAGAATCTACATATATACATAATACAGCTATATGTGTTTGTGTATGTATGTAGATATATATATATATATATATCTCATCTAAAATCTATCTTTTATCTATATGCACAAAATCTATAATTCAGATATAATCTATATCTATAATCTACATAATTAATAAATAAATAGATAGATTCATTCATACATACATACATACACACTGTATGCAAATGAGCCAGGTGTCTGGCAGGCTGATGTCACTGCATTGTGATGTCATCAATTTAGAAGTATAAATACCAGACTTGGCAGCCATGTTAGTCAGTCTCCGCTGCAGCTCGGAGACGGGAGGTGGGGAACCCCTATCTCCTCCGAGAAGCCACAGAACTGGATCCTTTTTATTTTTAGCAGAGTGCATTTTGAATGCAGCACACAAGGGGGAGACAGCGGCCTACCAAAATCCAGTTGGCTGCCGCTGTGGCCTATTTTTTTTTTTTTTTAAAAGGTAGGTTCTGTCCTTCCACGGTGAGGAATAGGCAGGGATGTTCCGTTTTTGCCAGCTGGGGAATGCTTATAGGCAAGGCCTTATTCCTGGTGGTGCATGTAACGTCAGACCACGTTTCAGACATGCAGCAGCGGCACCAGCAGCATTCAGTCAGTCAGTGGCTCGCAAACGTTTCCCATGCAAGTTTACATTAAACAGACACATTTCTTTATTTCCTTTATTGACTGCGGTCTTTATCGAGCCGTTGAACTGTTGCTGTGTCTAGGCATTGAATAAAGCAATACATCCTTTTAAAGTAGACATCCGTTCATTGGAGTTCTTTGCTCCCCGAATGTCGCTCCATCTATAAGCGTTGGCTCTGAAGCACGCATCAGGGGCCAGCCTGCATGCTTGCCGCTTTTGAACTAGCAGCGACTGTAGGTCACTCACACAGGCTGGTTGGAATGGCCTAGCATTATCCTAATACGGAGGTGTAACTTGAAGCTGTGGGGCTCCAGTACGAAGTCTGGAACTGGGCCCCCAACTATAAAGCTTCATTGATAGCATTGGTTTACAATGTGGGAAAGAGAGACTTTATGGGCCCCCTAGGGCTCCGGGTCCCAGGTGCGACCGCACCCACTGTACATACGCCCATGACCCGAATACGTGGAGCATACAGACGTAGGGTGTGTGTGTTGTTGTTTTGCTTCCAGTTAAAATCGCGATTTTGCGCGATTGCGATTTTAACATTACAAGTCCCATAGACCCCTGCAGAAAAAAAACTGCTGCGAATTTCGCAGTGAAAAAAAAAACTGTAGTGGGTAGTCACCCTTATGGGCTGAATAAAACAGCCATTCTGTCGAACATACAATTTGTCCGGCTGCTGTGGCGTCTTGGGAAGTGTCATGTCTCATCTACCTGACTCTATTCATTGACATGTATAACCTGTACTGTATCTGCAAGTGTTTGCCTTCTTTAGTTTGTCCCTTCTGGTTCTCTGTACCCCCTGTATTGCATAACTCCTCCCCTTCCTCCTGCTAGGGAGTTTCCTGTCTATAGCCTATGTGCTAGGTCTCTACTCTGTGCTTTGGCTAATCATCATTCTTTTTACCTACTGCTGAATGTGCATTATACAAGATTTCTACCTGAATAAACCCTGGAATCTTCTCCCATGCCTCTGCAGTGGAGTTGGATGCTGTCTGACAACATATATCTTCTGTGAGTACTGGTTCATAACTACAAGAGAAGTTACTTCAGCCGATACGCTTACAGCCATGTTATTGAGTCAGAATAGGAAGATGGGCCAGTACATTTCTGCCCACTTCCATCTCCAATGGAGACTGGCTGTAAATGGCAGCCGTACATGAGTATTTATGGTTCCAAGCTGTACGTGTCATAATAGAGCCTTACTGACATCACCAGTCAGCTTCAACTGTCAGACATCCAGGGTTATTGCATACAGTCTATCTATCTATCTATCTATCTATCTATCTATCTATCTATCTATCTATCTATCTATCTATCTGTCTCTGTGTATAGATAAATATCTATATAAATATATAGAAATACATATATATCGATATATATTTTTATGGATTTCTACCCAAATATATGGATGTATACATATATAGATATATAGTCATGTAAGGCTGAAGAAAAGACATGCCGTGTGTATAATTTCTTCAGCCTATGATGTGTTTTATTTTCTTTATTCTCAGTATTGCTAGGATCTTCCCAGTATAATATATAGCAACCAATCGCAGCACAGCTTTCATGTAACCTGAGTAGTATAAGAAGTATCAACCAATCACAGCACAGCTTTCATGTTGCCTCAGCAGTATAATATATAGCAACCAATCACAGCACAGCTTTCATGTTACCTTAACAGTATAAAAAATAGCAACCAATCACAGCACAGCTTTCATTTTACCTCAGCATTGGCTGCGGAATCTGCTTTTTATTTTTCAATAACCAACGCATCGGGTAAAATTGGCGCGACTTTCCCGCCGGTTTGAAACCACCCTAGAGAAAATTAGGGCAAAAAGATGGAGAACTGGGAGGTGACCCGCTAATCTCTATGGTGCTGTAATTTGGGTAAATCCAATAGGAGGTGCAGCACGTTTCTGTAAAACCAATAGAGGGCGCTGTTATGTTACTGTAGAAACCAATGGACAGCATGGCAGAGGGGCGGAGAGGGGGTGGAGAGGAGGCAGAGAGGAGGTGGGAGCTCAGTTCTCGCTCCTGGCTCTTCCAGCCCCCCCCCCCCCCCCCCCCCCCCGCAGATGAGGACGACGTATATCGGCTCGGCGTGAAAACCGAGCCGATATACGTTCGTGTGAATGCACCCTAAGCCAGACGCCTGCTGCACACTGAGGAGGGGCAATCACCATGAAACAGTCTGTCTGTGCATGGCTTCCTGGCTTGGTTTAATATTCCCAATCATTGTTAAGGCTTGTGATAAATCACTTGGATTTGAAGGAATGCTGCATCCAATAGATGGCGCTATAGAGGTATTTTCTTATCCTTATTTGCATAGATATCCCAGAGGAGCTAGCATCACCTTATAAGTTTTCTTACTCATTTTTTAGGTTCTCAAACCCCTCTTCTGTGTGCAGTGCTTGGGTAGTGACTATACCATCCCCTGACCCATTTACCCCATGGGTGTCTCCACATACTTTTTGGGTGCTCTCCTTAAGGAGACACAACACCGCTTCTGACCCACATAGGAATGTGAACCACAGGCCAACTAGGGCTGAGGAGATGGGCGCATTGTCCAGTATCACATGTGTAGTCTAACAGAGCTTACTTTGGGTAAGTGAGAGTTTTGGCCCATGTGAAAGGGGAATTACTGTATGCTAAACTGTTCACTTCATTTTCATTACCTTCTATGACATTTATGGAAATGACACGGCACAGATTATTGTTAGGGGTTCCATCACAGTCCCCTTGTGTAGCCGCACCGCCTCCACGCTCCCCTCATGTAAGCCCACTTTCCTAGTGTAACCGTATTGTCACCACACTCCCCACATGTAACCATACCACGGTTCGAAAAGTGTCATAATAGAGCCTTAAAGGGGTTCTGTCATTAAAAACAAAAAAATATATACTTACCTATTGCTCCCCAGGCAGCCTGCTTACCTCTTCTTCTTATCCCAAATCTTCTCCTGGAGCCGCTTGTCACTTCGGTCACGTGACCTCCAGCAACCTGATTTTCCTCCATCCGGTCAAAAAGCGTACATTGCGCTACCTTCCGCTTCCTTCAGGTCAATGTACGCATACGTCACTAGTGACGTATGCGTACATTGCCTTCTCAGGAAGCGCGGAATGAAAGCAGCCGTGCGAGACAATGGCGCGACTGCGCATGCAGCTATCCTGGAGATAGCTATAGTCTATGGAATATACACGGGCTTTAGCCTTGGCAGTCGTCGTCATTAAAATCTATGTATAGCTACCTGCCATGCTGTCCATTGGTTTCTACAGTAACATTGCAGCGCCCTCTATTAGTTTTACAGAAACGTGCTGCACCTATGCTCCCTTTAATATATGATCCCCAGATAGGGGACGTATCAGATGCAACACGCTCAGGCAGCACTCCGGGCGCACCCACAATGCACTGAGGGAGCTGGAAGACCTTTGCATAGCCCCACCCAACGCTTTCTCAACCGCGCCCCCTCACATCCTCCTCAGTCCTTCCTCTTGCACCGCGCTCACGCATCCTAGGCTTGCAGAGCCTGCAGGACTCGTCACCTCCCTACGCAGGATGGTTAAGCACGCGATGACACTAGAAGCAAGCACTAGTTTGCCTCTGAAGGTGCGTCCGTCGGTCGTTTTGAGAGATCTCTTTTGGTGGACGCATTTCGAGTGGGGACGGACGGAAACTTTTTCCCAAAAATGAGGAAAATTGGCTTCGACCCCATAGGGCTTTATTGGCTTCCCCTGGGCTGGCATTAGTAGACCTTAGTAAGAATAAGAATAGATCAGCATGGTCATCTGAAGAAGTTTAAATGTACAGCAGGCCTTTTTTTTTATTTTTCCCGCCATACATAAATAAATCCATCCATCCATCCATCCATCCATCCATAACTATAGATTATATAGAGAAATAAATCTTGCTATTTGTATAGCGATAGATAGATAGTGTAGATTATAGACATACATTATATCCAGATGATAGATTTTAGATTATTTATATCTATGTAGATTCTATCATCTATATTAATTATATAATAGATCTATGGATTATCTATCTATCTATCAATCAATAGATCTATTATATAATCAACATACATTATAGAATCTACATATATACATAATACAGCTATATGTGTTTGTGTATGTATGTAGATATATATATATATATATATCTCATCTAAAATCTATCTTTTATCTATATGCACAAAATCTATAATTCAGATATAATCTATATCTATAATCTACATAATTAATAAATAAATAGATAGATTCATTCATACATACATACATACACACTGTATGCAAATGAGCCAGGTGTCTGGCAGGCTGATGTCACTGCATTGTGATGTCATCAATTTAGAAGTATAAATACCAGACTTGGCAGCCATGTTAGTCAGTCTCCGCTGCAGCTCGGAGACGGGAGGTGGGGAACCCCTATCTCCTCCGAGAAGCCACAGAACTGGATCCTTTTTATTTTTAGCAGAGTGCATTTTGAATGCAGCACACAAGGGGGAGACAGCGGCCTACCAAAATCCAGTTGGCTGCCGCTGTGGCCTATTTTTTTTTTTTTTTAAAAGGTAGGTTCTGTCCTTCCACGGTGAGGAATAGGCAGGGATGTTCCGTTTTTGCCAGCTGGGGAATGCTTATAGGCAAGGCCTTATTCCTGGTGGTGCATGTAACGTCAGACCACGTTTCAGACATGCAGCAGCGGCACCAGCAGCATTCAGTCAGTCAGTGGCTCGCAAACGTTTCCCATGCAAGTTTACATTAAACAGACACATTTCTTTATTTCCTTTATTGACTGCGGTCTTTATCGAGCCGTTGAACTGTTGCTGTGTCTAGGCATTGAATAAAGCAATACATCCTTTTAAAGTAGACATCCGTTCATTGGAGTTCTTTGCTCCCCGAATGTCGCTCCATCTATAAGCGTTGGCTCTGAAGCACGCATCAGGGGCCAGCCTGCATGCTTGCCGCTTTTGAACTAGCAGCGACTGTAGGTCACTCACACAGGCTGGTTGGAATGGCCTAGCATTATCCTAATACGGAGGTGTAACTTGAAGCTGTGGGGCTCCAGTACGAAGTCTGGAACTGGGCCCCCAACTATAAAGCTTCATTGATAGCATTGGTTTACAATGTGGGAAAGAGAGACTTTATGGGCCCCCTAGGGCTCCGGGTCCCAGGTGCGACCGCACCCACTGTACATACGCCCATGACCCGAATACGTGGAGCATACAGACGTAGGGTGTGTGTGTTGTTGTTTTGCTTCCAGTTAAAATCGCGATTTTGCGCGATTGCGATTTTAACATTACAAGTCCCATAGACCCCTGCAGAAAAAAAACTGCTGCGAATTTCGCAGTGAAAAAAAAAACTGTAGTGGGTAGTCACCCTTATGGGCTGAATAAAACAGCCATTCTGTCGAACATACAATTTGTCCGGCTGCTGTGGCGTCTTGGGAAGTGTCATGTCTCATCTACCTGACTCTATTCATTGACATGTATAACCTGTACTGTATCTGCAAGTGTTTGCCTTCTTTAGTTTGTCCCTTCTGGTTCTCTGTACCCCCTGTATTGCATAACTCCTCCCCTTCCTCCTGCTAGGGAGTTTCCTGTCTATAGCCTATGTGCTAGGTCTCTACTCTGTGCTTTGGCTAATCATCATTCTTTTTACCTACTGCTGAATGTGCATTATACAAGATTTCTACCTGAATAAACCCTGGAATCTTCTCCCATGCCTCTGCAGTGGAGTTGGATGCTGTCTGACAACATATATCTTCTGTGAGTACTGGTTCATAACTACAAGAGAAGTTACTTCAGCCGATACGCTTACAGCCATGTTATTGAGTCAGAATAGGAAGATGGGCCAGTACATTTCTGCCCACTTCCATCTCCAATGGAGACTGGCTGTAAATGGCAGCCGTACATGAGTATTTATGGTTCCAAGCTGTACGTGTCATAATAGAGCCTTACTGACATCACCAGTCAGCTTCAACTGTCAGACATCCAGGGTTATTGCATACAGTCTATCTATCTATCTATCTATCTATCTATCTATCTATCTATCTGTCTCTGTGTATAGATAAATATCTATATAAATATATAGAAATACATATATATCGATATATATTTTTATGGATTTCTACCCAAATATATGGATGTATACATATATAGATATATAGTCATGTAAGGCTGAAGAAAAGACATGCCGTGTGTATAATTTCTTCAGCCTATGATGTGTTTTATTTTCTTTATTCTCAGTATTGCTAGGATCTTCCCAGTATAATATATAGCAACCAATCGCAGCACAGCTTTCATGTAACCTGAGTAGTATAAGAAGTATCAACCAATCACAGCACAGCTTTCATGTTGCCTCAGCAGTATAATATATAGCAACCAATCACAGCACAGCTTTCATGTTACCTTAACAGTATAAAAAATAGCAACCAATCACAGCACAGCTTTCATTTTACCTCAGCATTGGCTGCGGAATCTGCTTTTTATTTTTCAATAACCAACGCATCGGGTAAAATTGGCGCGACTTTCCCGCCGGTTTGAAACCACCCTAGAGAAAATTAGGGCAAAAAGATGGAGAACTGGGAGGTGACCCGCTAATCTCTATGGTGCTGTAATTTGGGTAAATCCAATAGGAGGTGCAGCACGTTTCTGTAAAACCAATAGAGGGCGCTGTTATGTTACTGTAGAAACCAATGGACAGCATGGCAGAGGGGCGGAGAGGGGGTGGAGAGGAGGCAGAGAGGAGGTGGGAGCTCAGTTCTCGCTCCTGGCTCTTCCAGCCCCCCCCCCCCCCCGCAGATGAGGACGACGTATATCGGCTCGGCGTGAAAACCGAGCCGATATACGTTCGTGTGAATGCACCCTAAGCCAGACGCCTGCTGCACACTGAGGAGGGGCAATCACCATGAAACAGTCTGTCTGTGCATGGCTTCCTGGCTTGGTTTAATATTCCCAATCATTGTTAAGGCTTGTGATAAATCACTTGGATTTGAAGGAATGCTGCATCCAATAGATGGCGCTATAGAGGTATTTTCTTATCCTTATTTGCATAGATATCCCAGAGGAGCTAGCATCACCTTATAAGTTTTCTTACTCATTTTTTAGGTTCTCAAACCCCTCTTCTGTGTGCAGTGCTTGGGTAGTGACTATACCATCCCCTGACCCATTTACCCCATGGGTGTCTCCACATACTTTTTGGGTGCTCTCCTTAAGGAGACACAACACCGCTTCTGACCCACATAGGAATGTGAACCACAGGCCAACTAGGGCTGAGGAGATGGGCGCATTGTCCAGTATCACATGTGTAGTCTAACAGAGCTTACTTTGGGTAAGTGAGAGTTTTGGCCCATGTGAAAGGGGAATTACTGTATGCTAAACTGTTCACTTCATTTTCATTACCTTCTATGACATTTATGGAAATGACACGGCACAGATTATTGTTAGGGGTTCCATCACAGTCCCCTTGTGTAGCCGCACCGCCTCCACGCTCCCCTCATGTAAGCCCACTTTCCTAGTGTAACCGTATTGTCACCACACTCCCCACATGTAACCATACCACGGTTCGAAAAGTGTCATAATAGAGCCTTAAAGGGGTTCTGTCATTAAAAACAAAAAAATATATACTTACCTATTGCTCCCCAGGCAGCCTGCTTACCTCTTCTTCTTATCCCAAATCTTCTCCTGGAGCCGCTTGTCACTTCGGTCACGTGACCTCCAGCAACCTGATTTTCCTCCATCCGGTCAAAAAGCGTACATTGCGCTACCTTCCGCTTCCTTCAGGTCAATGTACGCATACGTCACTAGTGACGTATGCGTACATTGCCTTCTCAGGAAGCGCGGAATGAAAGCAGCCGTGCGAGACAATGGCGCGACTGCGCATGCAGCTATCCTGGAGATAGCTATAGTCTATGGAATATACACGGGCTTTAGCCTTGGCAGTCGTCGTCATTAAAATCTATGTATAGCTACCTGCCATGCTGTCCATTGGTTTCTACAGTAACATTGCAGCGCCCTCTATTAGTTTTACAGAAACGTGCTGCACCTATGCTCCCTTTAATATATGATCCCCAGATAGGGGACGTATCAGATGCAACACGCTCAGGCAGCACTCCGGGCGCACCCACAATGCACTGAGGGAGCTGGAAGACCTTTGCATAGCCCCACCCAACGCTTTCTCAACTGCGCCCCCTCACATCCTCCTCAGTCCTTCCTCTTGCACCGCGCTCACGCATCCTAGGCTTGCAGAGCCTGCAGGACTCGTCACCTCCCTACGCAGGATGGTTAAGCACGCGATGACACTAGAAGCAAGCACTAGTTTGCCTCTGAAGGTGCGTCCGTCGGTCGTTTTGAGAGATCTCTTTTGGTGGACGCATTTCGAGTGGGGACGGACGGAAACTTTTTCCCAAAAATGAGGAAAATTGGCTTCGACCCCATAGGGCTTTATTGGCTTCCCCTGGGCTGGCATTAGTAGACCTTAGTAAGAATAAGAATAGATCAGCATGGTCATCTGAAGAAGTTTAAATGTACAGCAGGCCTTTTTTTTTATTTTTCCCGCCATACATAAATAAATCCATCCATCCATCCATCCATCCATCCATAACTATAGATTATATAGAGAAATAAATCTTGCTATTTGTATAGCGATAGATAGATAGTGTAGATTATAGACATACATTATATCCAGATGATAGATTTTAGATTATTTATATCTATGTAGATTCTATCATCTATATTAATTATATAATAGATCTATGGATTATCTATCTATCTATCAATCAATAGATCTATTATATAATCAACATACATTATAGAATCTACATATATACATAATACAGCTATATGTGTTTGTGTATGTATGTAGATATATATATATATATATATCTCATCTAAAATCTATCTTTTATCTATATGCACAAAATCTATAATTCAGATATAATCTATATCTATAATCTACATAATTAATAAATAAATAGATAGATTCATTCATACATACATACATACACACTGTATGCAAATGAGCCAGGTGTCTGGCAGGCTGATGTCACTGCATTGTGATGTCATCAATTTAGAAGTATAAATACCAGACTTGGCAGCCATGTTAGTCAGTCTCCGCTGCAGCTCGGAGACGGGAGGTGGGGAACCCCTATCTCCTCCGAGAAGCCACAGAACTGGATCCTTTTTATTTTTAGCAGAGTGCATTTTGAATGCAGCACACAAGGGGGAGACAGCGGCCTACCAAAATCCAGTTGGCTGCCGCTGTGGCCTATTTTTTTTTTTTTTTTAAAAGGTAGGTTCTGTCCTTCCACGGTGAGGAATAGGCAGGGATGTTCCGTTTTTGCCAGCTGGGGAATGCTTATAGGCAAGGCCTTATTCCTGGTGGTGCATGTAACGTCAGACCACGTTTCAGACATGCAGCAGCGGCACCAGCAGCATTCAGTCAGTCAGTGGCTCGCAAACGTTTCCCATGCAAGTTTACATTAAACAGACACATTTCTTTATTTCCTTTATTGACTGCGGTCTTTATCGAGCCGTTGAACTGTTGCTGTGTCTAGGCATTGAATAAAGCAATACATCCTTTTAAAGTAGACATCCGTTCATTGGAGTTCTTTGCTCCCCGAATGTCGCTCCATCTATAAGCGTTGGCTCTGAAGCACGCATCAGGGGCCAGCCTGCATGCTTGCCGCTTTTGAACTAGCAGCGACTGTAGGTCACTCACACAGGCTGGTTGGAATGGCCTAGCATTATCCTAATACGGAGGTGTAACTTGAAGCTGTGGGGCTCCAGTACGAAGTCTGGAACTGGGCCCCCAACTATAAAGCTTCATTGATAGCATTGGTTTACAATGTGGGAAAGAGAGACTTTATGGGCCCCCTAGGGCTCCGGGTCCCAGGTGCGACCGCACCCACTGTACATACGCCCATGACCCGAATACGTGGAGCATACAGACGTAGGGTGTGTGTGTTGTTGTTTTGCTTCCAGTTAAAATCGCGATTTTGCGCGATTGCGATTTTAACATTACAAGTCCCATAGACCCCTGCAGAAAAAAAACTGCTGCGAATTTCGCAGTGAAAAAAAAAACTGTAGTGGGTAGTCACCCTTATGGGCTGAATAAAACAGCCATTCTGTCGAACATACAATTTGTCCGGCTGCTGTGGCGTCTTGGGAAGTGTCATGTCTCATCTACCTGACTCTATTCATTGACATGTATAACCTGTACTGTATCTGCAAGTGTTTGCCTTCTTTAGTTTGTCCCTTCTGGTTCTCTGTACCCCCTGTATTGCATAACTCCTCCCCTTCCTCCTGCTAGGGAGTTTCCTGTCTATAGCCTATGTGCTAGGTCTCTACTCTGTGCTTTGGCTAATCATCATTCTTTTTACCTACTGCTGAATGTGCATTATACAAGATTTCTACCTGAATAAACCCTGGAATCTTCTCCCATGCCTCTGCAGTGGAGTTGGATGCTGTCTGACAACATATATCTTCTGTGAGTACTGGTTCATAACTACAAGAGAAGTTACTTCAGCCGATACGCTTACAGCCATGTTATTGAGTCAGAATAGGAAGATGGGCCAGTACATTTCTGCCCACTTCCATCTCCAATGGAGACTGGCTGTAAATGGCAGCCGTACATGAGTATTTATGGTTCCAAGCTGTACGTGTCATAATAGAGCCTTACTGACATCACCAGTCAGCTTCAACTGTCAGACATCCAGGGTTATTGCATACAGTCTATCTATCTATCTATCTATCTATCTATCTATCTATCTATCTATCTATCTGTCTCTGTGTATAGATAAATATCTATATAAATATATAGAAATACATATATATCGATATATATTTTTATGGATTTCTACCCAAATATATGGATGTATACATATATAGATATATAGTCATGTAAGGCTGAAGAAAAGACATGCCGTGTGTATAATTTCTTCAGCCTATGATGTGTTTTATTTTCTTTATTCTCAGTATTGCTAGGATCTTCCCAGTATAATATATAGCAACCAATCGCAGCACAGCTTTCATGTAACCTGAGTAGTATAAGAAGTATCAACCAATCACAGCACAGCTTTCATGTTGCCTCAGCAGTATAATATATAGCAACCAATCACAGCACAGCTTTCATGTTACCTTAACAGTATAAAAAATAGCAACCAATCACAGCACAGCTTTCATTTTACCTCAGCATTGGCTGCGGAATCTGCTTTTTATTTTTCAATAACCAACGCATCGGGTAAAATTGGCGCGACTTTCCCGCCGGTTTGAAACCACCCTAGAGAAAATTAGGGCAAAAAGATGGAGAACTGGGAGGTGACCCGCTAATCTCTATGGTGCTGTAATTTGGGTAAATCCAATAGGAGGTGCAGCACGTTTCTGTAAAACCAATAGAGGGCGCTGTTATGTTACTGTAGAAACCAATGGACAGCATGGCAGAGGGGCGGAGAGGGGGTGGAGAGGAGGCAGAGAGGAGGTGGGAGCTCAGTTCTCGCTCCTGGCTCTTCCAGCCCCCCCCCCCCCCCCCCCCCCCCCGCAGATGAGGACGACGTATATCGGCTCGGCGTGAAAACCGAGCCGATATACGTTCGTGTGAATGCACCCTAAGCCAGACGCCTGCTGCACACTGAGGAGGGGCAATCACCATGAAACAGTCTGTCTGTGCATGGCTTCCTGGCTTGGTTTAATATTCCCAATCATTGTTAAGGCTTGTGATAAATCACTTGGATTTGAAGGAATGCTGCATCCAATAGATGGCGCTATAGAGGTATTTTCTTATCCTTATTTGCATAGATATCCCAGAGGAGCTAGCATCACCTTATAAGTTTTCTTACTCATTTTTTAGGTTCTCAAACCCCTCTTCTGTGTGCAGTGCTTGGGTAGTGACTATACCATCCCCTGACCCATTTACCCCATGGGTGTCTCCACATACTTTTTGGGTGCTCTCCTTAAGGAGACACAACACCGCTTCTGACCCACATAGGAATGTGAACCACAGGCCAACTAGGGCTGAGGAGATGGGCGCATTGTCCAGTATCACATGTGTAGTCTAACAGAGCTTACTTTGGGTAAGTGAGAGTTTTGGCCCATGTGAAAGGGGAATTACTGTATGCTAAACTGTTCACTTCATTTTCATTACCTTCTATGACATTTATGGAAATGACACGGCACAGATTATTGTTAGGGGTTCCATCACAGTCCCCTTGTGTAGCCGCACCGCCTCCACGCTCCCCTCATGTAAGCCCACTTTCCTAGTGTAACCGTATTGTCACCACACTCCCCACATGTAACCATACCACGGTTCGAAAAGTGTCATAATAGAGCCTTAAAGGGGTTCTGTCATTAAAAACAAAAAAATATATACTTACCTATTGCTCCCCAGGCAGCCTGCTTACCTCTTCTTCTTATCCCAAATCTTCTCCTGGAGCCGCTTGTCACTTCGGTCACGTGACCTCCAGCAACCTGATTTTCCTCCATCCGGTCAAAAAGCGTACATTGCGCTACCTTCCGCTTCCTTCAGGTCAATGTACGCATACGTCACTAGTGACGTATGCGTACATTGCCTTCTCAGGAAGCGCGGAATGAAAGCAGCCGTGCGAGACAATGGCGCGACTGCGCATGCAGCTATCCTGGAGATAGCTATAGTCTATGGAATATACACGGGCTTTAGCCTTGGCAGTCGTCGTCATTAAAATCTATGTATAGCTACCTGCCATGCTGTCCATTGGTTTCTACAGTAACATTGCAGCGCCCTCTATTAGTTTTACAGAAACGTGCTGCACCTATGCTCCCTTTAATATATGATCCCCAGATAGGGGACGTATCAGATGCAACACGCTCAGGCAGCACTCCGGGCGCACCCACAATGCACTGAGGGAGCTGGAAGACCTTTGCATAGCCCCACCCAACGCTTTCTCAACCGCGCCCCCTCACATCCTCCTCAGTCCTTCCTCTTGCACCGCGCTCACGCATCCTAGGCTTGCAGAGCCTGCAGGACTCGTCACCTCCCTACGCAGGATGGTTAAGCACGCGATGACACTAGAAGCAAGCACTAGTTTGCCTCTGAAGGTGCGTCCGTCGGTCGTTTTGAGAGATCTCTTTTGGTGGACGCATTTCGAGTGGGGACGGACGGAAACTTTTTCCCAAAAATGAGGAAAATTGGCTTCGACCCCATAGGGCTTTATTGGCTTCCCCTGGGCTGGCATTAGTAGACCTTAGTAAGAATAAGAATAGATCAGCATGGTCATCTGAAGAAGTTTAAATGTACAGCAGGCCTTTTTTTTTATTTTTCCCGCCATACATAAATAAATCCATCCATCCATCCATCCATCCATCCATAACTATAGATTATATAGAGAAATAAATCTTGCTATTTGTATAGCGATAGATAGATAGTGTAGATTATAGACATACATTATATCCAGATGATAGATTTTAGATTATTTATATCTATGTAGATTCTATCATCTATATTAATTATATAATAGATCTATGGATTATCTATCTATCTATCAATCAATAGATCTATTATATAATCAACATACATTATAGAATCTACATATATACATAATACAGCTATATGTGTTTGTGTATGTATGTAGATATATATATATATATATATCTCATCTAAAATCTATCTTTTATCTATATGCACAAAATCTATAATTCAGATATAATCTATATCTATAATCTACATAATTAATAAATAAATAGATAGATTCATTCATACATACATACATACACACTGTATGCAAATGAGCCAGGTGTCTGGCAGGCTGATGTCACTGCATTGTGATGTCATCAATTTAGAAGTATAAATACCAGACTTGGCAGCCATGTTAGTCAGTCTCCGCTGCAGCTCGGAGACGGGAGGTGGGGAACCCCTATCTCCTCCGAGAAGCCACAGAACTGGATCCT
Organism: Eleutherodactylus coqui; assembly: GCF_035609145.1. NCBI lineage: Eukaryota > Metazoa > Chordata > Amphibia > Anura > Eleutherodactylidae > Eleutherodactylus > Eleutherodactylus coqui. The sequence continues at coordinate 12,408,682 of NC_089848.1, read as the reverse complement.
TTTTATTTTTAGCAGAGTGCATTTTGAATGCAGCACACAAGGGGGAGACAGCGGCCTACCAAAATCCAGTTGGCTGCCGCTGTGGCCTATTTTTTTTTTTTTTTTAAAAGGTAGGTTCTGTCCTTCCACGGTGAGGAATAGGCAGGGATGTTCCGTTTTTGCCAGCTGGGGAATGCTTATAGGCAAGGCCTTATTCCTGGTGGTGCATGTAACGTCAGACCACGTTTCAGACATGCAGCAGCGGCACCAGCAGCATTCAGTCAGTCAGTGGCTCGCAAACGTTTCCCATGCAAGTTTACATTAAACAGACACATTTCTTTATTTCCTTTATTGACTGCGGTCTTTATCGAGCCGTTGAACTGTTGCTGTGTCTAGGCATTGAATAAAGCAATACATCCTTTTAAAGTAGACATCCGTTCATTGGAGTTCTTTGCTCCCCGAATGTCGCTCCATCTATAAGCGTTGGCTCTGAAGCACGCATCAGGGGCCAGCCTGCATGCTTGCCGCTTTTGAACTAGCAGCGACTGTAGGTCACTCACACAGGCTGGTTGGAATGGCCTAGCATTATCCTAATACGGAGGTGTAACTTGAAGCTGTGGGGCTCCAGTACGAAGTCTGGAACTGGGCCCCCAACTATAAAGCTTCATTGATAGCATTGGTTTACAATGTGGGAAAGAGAGACTTTATGGGCCCCCTAGGGCTCCGGGTCCCAGGTGCGACCGCACCCACTGTACATACGCCCATGACCCGAATACGTGGAGCATACAGACGTAGGGTGTGTGTGTTGTTGTTTTGCTTCCAGTTAAAATCGCGATTTTGCGCGATTGCGATTTTAACATTACAAGTCCCATAGACCCCTGCAGAAAAAAAACTGCTGCGAATTTCGCAGTGAAAAAAAAAACTGTAGTGGGTAGTCACCCTTATGGGCTGAATAAAACAGCCATTCTGTCGAACATACAATTTGTCCGGCTGCTGTGGCGTCTTGGGAAGTGTCATGTCTCATCTACCTGACTCTATTCATTGACATGTATAACCTGTACTGTATCTGCAAGTGTTTGCCTTCTTTAGTTTGTCCCTTCTGGTTCTCTGTACCCCCTGTATTGCATAACTCCTCCCCTTCCTCCTGCTAGGGAGTTTCCTGTCTATAGCCTATGTGCTAGGTCTCTACTCTGTGCTTTGGCTAATCATCATTCTTTTTACCTACTGCTGAATGTGCATTATACAAGATTTCTACCTGAATAAACCCTGGAATCTTCTCCCATGCCTCTGCAGTGGAGTTGGATGCTGTCTGACAACATATATCTTCTGTGAGTACTGGTTCATAACTACAAGAGAAGTTACTTCAGCCGATACGCTTACAGCCATGTTATTGAGTCAGAATAGGAAGATGGGCCAGTACATTTCTGCCCACTTCCATCTCCAATGGAGACTGGCTGTAAATGGCAGCCGTACATGAGTATTTATGGTTCCAAGCTGTACGTGTCATAATAGAGCCTTACTGACATCACCAGTCAGCTTCAACTGTCAGACATCCAGGGTTATTGCATACAGTCTATCTATCTATCTATCTATCTATCTATCTATCTATCTATCTATCTATCTATCTATCTATCTGTCTCTGTGTATAGATAAATATCTATATAAATATATAGAAATACATATATATCGATATATATTTTTATGGATTTCTACCCAAATATATGGATGTATACATATATAGATATATAGTCATGTAAGGCTGAAGAAAAGACATGCCGTGTGTATAATTTCTTCAGCCTATGATGTGTTTTATTTTCTTTATTCTCAGTATTGCTAGGATCTTCCCAGTATAATATATAGCAACCAATCGCAGCACAGCTTTCATGTAACCTGAGTAGTATAAGAAGTATCAACCAATCACAGCACAGCTTTCATGTTGCCTCAGCAGTATAATATATAGCAACCAATCACAGCACAGCTTTCATGTTACCTTAACAGTATAAAAAATAGCAACCAATCACAGCACAGCTTTCATTTTACCTCAGCATTGGCTGCGGAATCTGCTTTTTATTTTTCAATAACCAACGCATCGGGTAAAATTGGCGCGACTTTCCCGCCGGTTTGAAACCACCCTAGAGAAAATTAGGGCAAAAAGATGGAGAACTGGGAGGTGACCCGCTAATCTCTATGGTGCTGTAATTTGGGTAAATCCAATAGGAGGTGCAGCACGTTTCTGTAAAACCAATAGAGGGCGCTGTTATGTTACTGTAGAAACCAATGGACAGCATGGCAGAGGGGCGGAGAGGGGGTGGAGAGGAGGCAGAGAGGAGGTGGGAGCTCAGTTCTCGCTCCTGGCTCTTCCAGCCCCCCCCCCCCCCCCCCCCCCCGCAGATGAGGACGACGTATATCGGCTCGGCGTGAAAACCGAGCCGATATACGTTCGTGTGAATGCACCCTAAGCCAGACGCCTGCTGCACACTGAGGAGGGGCAATCACCATGAAACAGTCTGTCTGTGCATGGCTTCCTGGCTTGGTTTAATATTCCCAATCATTGTTAAGGCTTGTGATAAATCACTTGGATTTGAAGGAATGCTGCATCCAATAGATGGCGCTATAGAGGTATTTTCTTATCCTTATTTGCATAGATATCCCAGAGGAGCTAGCATCACCTTATAAGTTTTCTTACTCATTTTTTAGGTTCTCAAACCCCTCTTCTGTGTGCAGTGCTTGGGTAGTGACTATACCATCCCCTGACCCATTTACCCCATGGGTGTCTCCACATACTTTTTGGGTGCTCTCCTTAAGGAGACACAACACCGCTTCTGACCCACATAGGAATGTGAACCACAGGCCAACTAGGGCTGAGGAGATGGGCGCATTGTCCAGTATCACATGTGTAGTCTAACAGAGCTTACTTTGGGTAAGTGAGAGTTTTGGCCCATGTGAAAGGGGAATTACTGTATGCTAAACTGTTCACTTCATTTTCATTACCTTCTATGACATTTATGGAAATGACACGGCACAGATTATTGTTAGGGGTTCCATCACAGTCCCCTTGTGTAGCCGCACCGCCTCCACGCTCCCCTCATGTAAGCCCACTTTCCTAGTGTAACCGTATTGTCACCACACTCCCCACATGTAACCATACCACGGTTCGAAAAGTGTCATAATAGAGCCTTAAAGGGGTTCTGTCATTAAAAACAAAAAAATATATACTTACCTATTGCTCCCCAGGCAGCCTGCTTACCTCTTCTTCTTATCCCAAATCTTCTCCTGGAGCCGCTTGTCACTTCGGTCACGTGACCTCCAGCAACCTGATTTTCCTCCATCCGGTCAAAAAGCGTACATTGCGCTACCTTCCGCTTCCTTCAGGTCAATGTACGCATACGTCACTAGTGACGTATGCGTACATTGCCTTCTCAGGAAGCGCGGAATGAAAGCAGCCGTGCGAGACAATGGCGCGACTGCGCATGCAGCTATCCTGGAGATAGCTATAGTCTATGGAATATACACGGGCTTTAGCCTTGGCAGTCGTCGTCATTAAAATCTATGTATAGCTACCTGCCATGCTGTCCATTGGTTTCTACAGTAACATTGCAGCGCCCTCTATTAGTTTTACAGAAACGTGCTGCACCTATGCTCCCTTTAATATATGATCCCCAGATAGGGGACGTATCAGATGCAACACGCTCAGGCAGCACTCCGGGCGCACCCACAATGCACTGAGGGAGCTGGAAGACCTTTGCATAGCCCCACCCAACGCTTTCTCAACCGCGCCCCCTCACATCCTCCTCAGTCCTTCCTCTTGCACCGCGCTCACGCATCCTAGGCTTGCAGAGCCTGCAGGACTCGTCACCTCCCTACGCAGGATGGTTAAGCACGCGATGACACTAGAAGCAAGCACTAGTTTGCCTCTGAAGGTGCGTCCGTCGGTCGTTTTGAGAGATCTCTTTTGGTGGACGCATTTCGAGTGGGGACGGACGGAAACTTTTTCCCAAAAATGAGGAAAATTGGCTTCGACCCCATAGGGCTTTATTGGCTTCCCCTGGGCTGGCATTAGTAGACCTTAGTAAGAATAAGAATAGATCAGCATGGTCATCTGAAGAAGTTTAAATGTACAGCAGGCCTTTTTTTTTATTTTTCCCGCCATACATAAATAAATCCATCCATCCATCCATCCATCCATAACTATAGATTATATAGAGAAATAAATCTTGCTATTTGTATAGCGATAGATAGATAGTGTAGATTATAGACATACATTATATCCAGATGATAGATTTTAGATTATTTATATCTATGTAGATTCTATCATCTATATTAATTATATAATAGATCTATGGATTATCTATCTATCTATCAATCAATAGATCTATTATATAATCAACATACATTATAGAATCTACATATATACATAATACAGCTATATGTGTTTGTGTATGTATGTAGATATATATATATATATATATCTCATCTAAAATCTATCTTTTATCTATATGCACAAAATCTATAATTCAGATATAATCTATATCTATAATCTACATAATTAATAAATAAATAGATAGATTCATTCATACATACATACATACATACACACTGTATGCAAATGAGCCAGGTGTCTGGCAGGCTGATGTCACTGCATTGTGATGTCATCAATTTAGAAGTATAAATACCAGACTTGGCAGCCATGTTAGTCAGTCTCCGCTGCAGCTCGGAGACGGGAGGTGGGGAACCCCTATCTCCTCCGAGAAGCCACAGAACTGGATCCTTTTTATTTTTAGCAGAGTGCATTTTGAATGCAGCACACAAGGGGGAGACAGCGGCCTACCAAAATCCAGTTGGCTGCCGCTGTGGCCTATTTTTTTTTTTTTTTAAAAAGGTAGGTTCTGTCCTTCCACGGTGAGGAATAGGCAGGGATGTTCCGTTTTTGCCAGCTGGGGAATGCTTATAGGCAAGGCCTTATTCCTGGTGGTGCATGTAACGTCAGACCACGTTTCAGACATGCAGCAGCGGCACCAGCAGCATTCAGTCAGTCAGTGGCTCGCAAACGTTTCCCATGCAAGTTTACATTAAACAGACACATTTCTTTATTTCCTTTATTGACTGCGGTCTTTATCGAGCCGTTGAACTGTTGCTGTGTCTAGGCATTGAATAAAGCAATACATCCTTTTAAAGTAGACATCCGTTCATTGGAGTTCTTTGCTCCCCGAATGTCGCTCCATCTATAAGCGTTGGCTCTGAAGCACGCATCAGGGGCCAGCCTGCATGCTTGCCGCTTTTGAACTAGCAGCGACTGTAGGTCACTCACACAGGCTGGTTGGAATGGCCTAGCATTATCCTAATACGGAGGTGTAACTTGAAGCTGTGGGGCTCCAGTACGAAGTCTGGAACTGGGCCCCCAACTATAAAGCTTCATTGATAGCATTGGTTTACAATGTGGGAAAGAGAGACTTTATGGGCCCCCTAGGGCTCCGGGTCCCAGGTGCGACCGCACCCACTGTACATACGCCCATGACCCGAATACGTGGAGCATACAGACGTAGGGTGTGTGTGTTGTTGTTTTGCTTCCAGTTAAAATCGCGATTTTGCGCGATTGCGATTTTAACATTACAAGTCCCATAGACCCCTGCAGAAAAAAAACTGCTGCGAATTTCGCAGTGAAAAAAAAAACTGTAGTGGGTAGTCACCCTTATGGGCTGAATAAAACAGCCATTCTGTCGAACATACAATTTGTCCGGCTGCTGTGGCGTCTTGGGAAGTGTCATGTCTCATCTACCTGACTCTATTCATTGACATGTATAACCTGTACTGTATCTGCAAGTGTTTGCCTTCTTTAGTTTGTCCCTTCTGGTTCTCTGTACCCCCTGTATTGCATAACTCCTCCCCTTCCTCCTGCTAGGGAGTTTCCTGTCTATAGCCTATGTGCTAGGTCTCTACTCTGTGCTTTGGCTAATCATCATTCTTTTTACCTACTGCTGAATGTGCATTATACAAGATTTCTACCTGAATAAACCCTGGAATCTTCTCCCATGCCTCTGCAGTGGAGTTGGATGCTGTCTGACAACATATATCTTCTGTGAGTACTGGTTCATAACTACAAGAGAAGTTACTTCAGCCGATACGCTTACAGCCATGTTATTGAGTCAGAATAGGAAGATGGGCCAGTACATTTCTGCCCACTTCCATCTCCAATGGAGACTGGCTGTAAATGGCAGCCGTACATGAGTATTTATGGTTCCAAGCTGTACGTGTCATAATAGAGCCTTACTGACATCACCAGTCAGCTTCAACTGTCAGACATCCAGGGTTATTGCATACAGTCTATCTATCTATCTATCTATCTATCTATCTATCTATCTATCTATCTATCTATCTGTCTCTGTGTATAGATAAATATCTATATAAATATATAGAAATACATATATATCGATATATATTTTTATGGATTTCTACCCAAATATATGGATGTATACATATATAGATATATAGTCATGTAAGGCTGAAGAAAAGACATGCCGTGTGTATAATTTCTTCAGCCTATGATGTGTTTTATTTTCTTTATTCTCAGTATTGCTAGGATCTTCCCAGTATAATATATAGCAACCAATCGCAGCACAGCTTTCATGTAACCTGAGTAGTATAAGAAGTATCAACCAATCACAGCACAGCTTTCATGTTGCCTCAGCAGTATAATATATAGCAACCAATCACAGCACAGCTTTCATGTTACCTTAACAGTATAAAAAATAGCAACCAATCACAGCACAGCTTTCATTTTACCTCAGCATTGGCTGCGGAATCTGCTTTTTATTTTTCAATAACCAACGCATCGGGTAAAATTGGCGCGACTTTCCCGCCGGTTTGAAACCACCCTAGAGAAAATTAGGGCAAAAAGATGGAGAACTGGGAGGTGACCCGCTAATCTCTATGGTGCTGTAATTTGGGTAAATCCAATAGGAGGTGCAGCACGTTTCTGTAAAACCAATAGAGGGCGCTGTTATGTTACTGTAGAAACCAATGGACAGCATGGCAGAGGGGCGGAGAGGGGGTGGAGAGGAGGCAGAGAGGAGGTGGGAGCTCAGTTCTCGCTCCTGGCTCTTCCAGCCCCCCCCCCCCCCCCCCCCCCCCGCAGATGAGGACGACGTATATCGGCTCGGCGTGAAAACCGAGCCGATATACGTTCGTGTGAATGCACCCTAAGCCAGACGCCTGCTGCACACTGAGGAGGGGCAATCACCATGAAACAGTCTGTCTGTGCATGGCTTCCTGGCTTGGTTTAATATTCCCAATCATTGTTAAGGCTTGTGATAAATCACTTGGATTTGAAGGAATGCTGCATCCAATAGATGGCGCTATAGAGGTATTTTCTTATCCTTATTTGCATAGATATCCCAGAGGAGCTAGCATCACCTTATAAGTTTTCTTACTCATTTTTTAGGTTCTCAAACCCCTCTTCTGTGTGCAGTGCTTGGGTAGTGACTATACCATCCCCTGACCCATTTACCCCATGGGTGTCTCCACATACTTTTTGGGTGCTCTCCTTAAGGAGACACAACACCGCTTCTGACCCACATAGGAATGTGAACCACAGGCCAACTAGGGCTGAGGAGATGGGCGCATTGTCCAGTATCACATGTGTAGTCTAACAGAGCTTACTTTGGGTAAGTGAGAGTTTTGGCCCATGTGAAAGGGGAATTACTGTATGCTAAACTGTTCACTTCATTTTCATTACCTTCTATGACATTTATGGAAATGACACGGCACAGATTATTGTTAGGGGTTCCATCACAGTCCCCTTGTGTAGCCGCACCGCCTCCACGCTCCCCTCATGTAAGCCCACTTTCCTAGTGTAACCGTATTGTCACCACACTCCCCACATGTAACCATACCACGGTTCGAAAAGTGTCATAATAGAGCCTTAAAGGGGTTCTGTCATTAAAAACAAAAAAATATATACTTACCTATTGCTCCCCAGGCAGCCTGCTTACCTCTTCTTCTTATCCCAAATCTTCTCCTGGAGCCGCTTGTCACTTCGGTCACGTGACCTCCAGCAACCTGATTTTCCTCCATCCGGTCAAAAAGCGTACATTGCGCTACCTTCCGCTTCCTTCAGGTCAATGTACGCATACGTCACTAGTGACGTATGCGTACATTGCCTTCTCAGGAAGCGCGGAATGAAAGCAGCCGTGCGAGACAATGGCGCGACTGCGCATGCAGCTATCCTGGAGATAGCTATAGTCTATGGAATATACACGGGCTTTAGCCTTGGCAGTCGTCGTCATTAAAATCTATGTATAGCTACCTGCCATGCTGTCCATTGGTTTCTACAGTAACATTGCAGCGCCCTCTATTAGTTTTACAGAAACGTGCTGCACCTATGCTCCCTTTAATATATGATCCCCAGATAGGGGACGTATCAGATGCAACACGCTCAGGCAGCACTCCGGGCGCACCCACAATGCACTGAGGGAGCTGGAAGACCTTTGCATAGCCCCACCCAACGCTTTCTCAACCGCGCCCCCTCACATCCTCCTCAGTCCTTCCTCTTGCACCGCGCTCACGCATCCTAGGCTTGCAGAGCCTGCAGGACTCGTCACCTCCCTACGCAGGATGGTTAAGCACGCGATGACACTAGAAGCAAGCACTAGTTTGCCTCTGAAGGTGCGTCCGTCGGTCGTTTTGAGAGATCTCTTTTGGTGGACGCATTTCGAGTGGGGACGGACGGAAACTTTTTCCCAAAAATGAGGAAAATTGGCTTCGACCCCATAGGGCTTTATTGGCTTCCCCTGGGCTGGCATTAGTAGACCTTAGTAAGAATAAGAATAGATCAGCATGGTCATCTGAAGAAGTTTAAATGTACAGCAGGCCTTTTTTTTTATTTTTCCCGCCATACATAAATAAATCCATCCATCCATCCATCCATCCATCCATAACTATAGATTATATAGAGAAATAAATCTTGCTATTTGTATAGCGATAGATAGATAGTGTAGATTATAGACATACATTATATCCAGATGATAGATTTTAGATTATTTATATCTATGTAGATTCTATCATCTATATTAATTATATAATAGATCTATGGATTATCTATCTATCTATCAATCAATAGATCTATTATATAATCAACATACATTATAGAATCTACATATATACATAATACAGCTATATGTGTTTGTGTATGTATGTAGATATATATATATATATATATATCTCATCTAAAATCTATCTTTTATCTATATGCACAAAATCTATAATTCAGATATAATCTATATCTATAATCTACATAATTAATAAATAAATAGATAGATTCATTCATACATACATACATACACACTGTATGCAAATGAGCCAGGTGTCTGGCAGGCTGATGTCACTGCATTGTGATGTCATCAATTTAGAAGTATAAATACCAGACTTGGCAGCCATGTTAGTCAGTCTCCGCTGCAGCTCGGAGACGGGAGGTGGGGAACCCCTATCTCCTCCGAGAAGCCACAGAACTGGATCCTTTTTATTTTTAGCAGAGTGCATTTTGAATGCAGCACACAAGGGGGAGACAGCGGCCTACCAAAATCCAGTTGGCTGCCGCTGTGGCCTATTTTTTTTTTTTTTTTAAAAGGTAGGTTCTGTCCTTCCACGGTGAGGAATAGGCAGGGATGTTCCGTTTTTGCCAGCTGGGGAATGCTTATAGGCAAGGCCTTATTCCTGGTGGTGCATGTAACGTCAGACCACGTTTCAGACATGCAGCAGCGGCACCAGCAGCATTCAGTCAGTCAGTGGCTCGCAAACGTTTCCCATGCAAGTTTACATTAAACAGACACATTTCTTTATTTCCTTTATTGACTGCGGTCTTTATCGAGCCGTTGAACTGTTGCTGTGTCTAGGCATTGAATAAAGCAATACATCCTTTTAAAGTAGACATCCGTTCATTGGAGTTCTTTGCTCCCCGAATGTCGCTCCATCTATAAGCGTTGGCTCTGAAGCACGCATCAGGGGCCAGCCTGCATGCTTGCCGCTTTTGAACTAGCAGCGACTGTAGGTCACTCACACAGGCTGGTTGGAATGGCCTAGCATTATCCTAATACGGAGGTGTAACTTGAAGCTGTGGGGCTCCAGTACGAAGTCTGGAACTGGGCCCCCAACTATAAAGCTTCATTGATAGCATTGGTTTACAATGTGGGAAAGAGAGACTTTATGGGCCCCCTAGGGCTCCGGGTCCCAGGTGCGACCGCACCCACTGTACATACGCCCATGACCCGAATACGTGGAGCATACAGACGTAGGGTGTGTGTGTTGTTGTTTTGCTTCCAGTTAAAATCGCGATTTTGCGCGATTGCGATTTTAACATTACAAGTCCCATAGACCCCTGCAGAAAAAAAACTGCTGCGAATTTCGCAGTGAAAAAAAAAACTGTAGTGGGTAGTCACCCTTATGGGCTGAATAAAACAGCCATTCTGTCGAACATACAATTTGTCCGGCTGCTGTGGCGTCTTGGGAAGTGTCATGTCTCATCTACCTGACTCTATATTGACATGTATAACCTGTACTGTATCTGCAAGTGTTTGCCTTCTTTAGTTTGTCCCTTCTGGTTCTCTGTACCCCCTGTATTGCATAACTCCTCCCCTTCCTCCTGCTAGGGAGTTTCCTGTCTATAGCCTATGTGCTAGGTCTCTACTCTGTGCTTTGGCTAATCATCATTCTTTTTACCTACTGCTGAATGTGCATTATACAAGATTTCTACCTGAATAAACCCTGGAATCTTCTCCCATGCCTCTGCAGTGGAGTTGGATGCTGTCTGACAACATATATCTTCTGTGAGTACTGGTTCATAACTACAAGAGAAGTTACTTCAGCCGATACGCTTACAGCCATGTTATTGAGTCAGAATAGGAAGATGGGCCAGTACATTTCTGCCCACTTCCATCTCCAATGGAGACTGGCTGTAAATGGCAGCCGTACATGAGTATTTATGGTTCCAAGCTGTACGTGTCATAATAGAGCCTTACTGACATCACCAGTCAGCTTCAACTGTCAGACATCCAGGGTTATTGCATACAGTCTATCTATCTATCTATCTATCTATCTGTCTCTGTGTATAGATAAATATCTATATAAATATATAGAAATACATATATATCGATATATATTTTTATGGATTTCTACCCAAATATATGGATGTATACATATATAGATATATAGTCATGTAAGGCTGAAGAAAAGACATGCCGTGTGTATAATTTCTTCAGCCTATGATGTGTTTTATTTTCTTTATTCTCAGTATTGCTAGGATCTTCCCAGTATAATATATAGCAACCAATCGCAGCACAGCTTTCATGTAACCTGAGTAGTATAAGAAGTATCAACCAATCACAGCACAGCTTTCATGTTGCCTCAGCAGTATAATATATAGCAACCAATCACAGCACAGCTTTCATGTTACCTTAACAGTATAAAAAATAGCAACCAATCACAGCACAGCTTTCATTTTACCTCAGCATTGGCTGCGGAATCTGCTTTTTATTTTTCAATAACCAACGCATCGGGTAAAATTGGCGCGACTTTCCCGCCGGTTTGAAACCACCCTAGAGAAAATTAGGGCAAAAAGATGGAGAACTGGGAGGTGACCCGCTAATCTCTATGGTGCTGTAATTTGGGTAAATCCAATAGGAGGTGCAGCACGTTTCTGTAAAACCAATAGAGGGCGCTGTTATGTTACTGTAGAAACCAATGGACAGCATGGCAGAGGGGCGGAGAGGGGGTGGAGAGGAGGCAGAGAGGAGGTGGGAGCTCAGTTCTCGCTCCTGGCTCTTCCAGCCCCCCCCCCCCCCCCCCCCCCCCCGCAGATGAGGACGACGTATATCGGCTCGGCGTGAAAACCGAGCCGATATACGTTCGTGTGAATGCACCCTAAGCCAGACGCCTGCTGCACACTGAGGAGGGGCAATCACCATGAAACAGTCTGTCTGTGCATGGCTTCCTGGCTTGGTTTAATATTCCCAATCATTGTTAAGGCTTGTGATAAATCACTTGGATTTGAAGGAATGCTGCATCCAATAGATGGCGCTATAGAGGTATTTTCTTATCCTTATTTGCATAGATATCCCAGAGGAGCTAGCATCACCTTATAAGTTTTCTTACTCATTTTTTAGGTTCTCAAACCCCTCTTCTGTGTGCAGTGCTTGGGTAGTGACTATACCATCCCCTGACCCATTTACCCCATGGGTGTCTCCACATACTTTTTGGGTGCTCTCCTTAAGGAGACACAACACCGCTTCTGACCCACATAGGAATGTGAACCACAGGCCAACTAGGGCTGAGGAGATGGGCGCATTGTCCAGTATCACATGTGTAGTCTAACAGAGCTTACTTTGGGTAAGTGAGAGTTTTGGCCCATGTGAAAGGGGAATTACTGTATGCTAAACTGTTCACTTCATTTTCATTACCTTCTATGACATTTATGGAAATGACACGGCACAGATTATTGTTAGGGGTTCCATCACAGTCCCCTTGTGTAGCCGCACCGCCTCCACGCTCCCCTCATGTAAGCCCACTTTCCTAGTGTAACCGTATTGTCACCACACTCCCCACATGTAACCATACCACGGTTCGAAAAGTGTCATAATAGAGCCTTAAAGGGGTTCTGTCATTAAAAACAAAAAAATATATACTTACCTATTGCTCCCCAGGCAGCCTGCTTACCTCTTCTTCTTATCCCAAATCTTCTCCTGGAGCCGCTTGTCACTTCGGTCACGTGACCTCCAGCAACCTGATTTTCCTCCATCCGGTCAAAAAGCGTACATTGCGCTACCTTCCGCTTCCTTCAGGTCAATGTACGCATACGTCACTAGTGACGTATGCGTACATTGCCTTCTCAGGAAGCGCGGAATGAAAGCAGCCGTGCGAGACAATGGCGCGACTGCGCATGCAGCTATCCTGGAGATAGCTATAGTCTATGGAATATACACGGGCTTTAGCCTTGGCAGTCGTCGTCATTAAAATCTATGTATAGCTACCTGCCATGCTGTCCATTGGTTTCTACAGTAACATTGCAGCGCCCTCTATTAGTTTTACAGAAACGTGCTGCACCTATGCTCCCTTTAATATATGATCCCCAGATAGGGGACGTATCAGATGCAACACGCTCAGGCAGCACTCCGGGCGCACCCACAATGCACTGAGGGAGCTGGAAGACCTTTGCATAGCCCCACCCAACGCTTTCTCAACCGCGCCCCCTCACATCCTCCTCAGTCCTTCCTCTTGCACCGCGCTCACGCATCCTAGGCTTGCAGAGCCTGCAGGACTCGTCACCTCCCTACGCAGGATGGTTAAGCACGCGATGACACTAGAAGCAAGCACTAGTTTGCCTCTGAAGGTGCGTCCGTCGGTCGTTTTGAGAGATCTCTTTTGGTGGACGCATTTCGAGTGGGGACGGACGGAAACTTTTTCCCAAAAATGAGGAAAATTGGCTTCGACCCCATAGGGCTTTATTGGCTTCCCCTGGGCTGGCATTAGTAGACCTTAGTAAGAATAAGAATAGATCAGCATGGTCATCTGAAGAAGTTTAAATGTACAGCAGGCCTTTTTTTTTATTTTTCCCGCCATACATAAATAAATCCATCCATCCATCCATCCATCCATCCATAACTATAGATTATATAGAGAAATAAATCTTGCTATTTGTATAGCGATAGATAGATAGTGTAGATTATAGACATACATTATATCCAGATGATAGATTTTAGATTATTTATATCTATGTAGATTCTATCATCTATATTAATTATATAATAGATCTATGGATTATCTATCTATCTATCAATCAATAGATCTATTATATAATCAACATACATTATAGAATCTACATATATACATAATACAGCTATATGTGTTTGTGTATGTATGTAGATATATATATATATATATCTCATCTAAAATCTATCTTTTATCTATATGCACAAAATCTATAATTCAGATATAATCTATATCTATAATCTACATAATTAATAAATAAATAGATAGATTCATTCATACATACATACATACATACACACTGTATGCAAATGAGCCAGGTGTCTGGCAGGCTGATGTCACTGCATTGTGATGTCATCAATTTAGAAGTATAAATACCAGACTTGGCAGCCATGTTAGTCAGTCTCCGCTGCAGCTCGGAGACGGGAGGTGGGGAACCCCTATCTCCTCCGAGAAGCCACAGAACTGGATCCTTTTTATTTTTAGCAGAGTGCATTTTGAATGCAGCACACAAGGGGGAGACAGCGGCCTACCAAAATCCAGTTGGCTGCCGCTGTGGCCTATTTTTTTTTTTTTTTTAAAAGGTAGGTTCTGTCCTTCCACGGTGAGGAATAGGCAGGGATGTTCCGTTTTTGCCAGCTGGGGAATGCTTATAGGCAAGGCCTTATTCCTGGTGGTGCATGTAACGTCAGACCACGTTTCAGACATGCAGCAGCGGCACCAGCAGCATTCAGTCAGTCAGTGGCTCGCAAACGTTTCCCATGCAAGTTTACATTAAACAGACACATTTCTTTATTTCCTTTATTGACTGCGGTCTTTATCGAGCCGTTGAACTGTTGCTGTGTCTAGGCATTGAATAAAGCAATACATCCTTTTAAAGTAGACATCCGTTCATTGGAGTTCTTTGCTCCCCGAATGTCGCTCCATCTATAAGCGTTGGCTCTGAAGCACGCATCAGGGGCCAGCCTGCATGCTTGCCGCTTTTGAACTAGCAGCGACTGTAGGTCACTCACACAGGCTGGTTGGAATGGCCTAGCATTATCCTAATACGGAGGTGTAACTTGAAGCTGTGGGGCTCCAGTACGAAGTCTGGAACTGGGCCCCCAACTATAAAGCTTCATTGATAGCATTGGTTTACAATGTGGGAAAGAGAGACTTTATGGGCCCCCTAGGGCTCCGGGTCCCAGGTGCGACCGCACCCACTGTACATACGCCCATGACCCGAATACGTGGAGCATACAGACGTAAGGTGTGTGTATTGTTGCTTTGCTTCCAGTTAAAATCGCGATTTTGCGCGATTGCGATTTTAACATTACAAGTCCCATAGACCCCTGCAGAAAAAAAACTGCTGCGAATTTCGCAGTGAAAAAAAAAACTGTAGTGGGTAGTCACCCTTATGGGCTGAATAAAACAGCCATTCTGTCGAACATACAATTTGTCCGGCTGCTGTGGCGTCTTGGGAAGTGTCATGTCTCATCTACCTGACTCTATTCATTGACATGTATAACCTGTACTGTATCTGCAAGTGTTTGCCTTCTTTAGTTTGTCCCTTCTGGTTCTCTGTACCCCCTGTATTGCATAACTCCTCCCCTTCCTCCTGCTAGGGAGTTTCCTGTCTATAGCCTATGTGCTAGGTCTCTACTCTGTGCTTTGGCTAATCATCATTCTTTTTACCTACTGCTGAATGTGCATTATACAAGATTTCTACCTGAATAAACCCTGGAATCTTCTCCCATGCCTCTGCAGTGGAGTTGGATGCTGTCTGACAACATATATCTTCTGTGAGTACTGGTTCATAACTACAAGAGAAGTTACTTCAGCCGATACGCTTACAGCCATGTTATTGAGTCAGAATAGGAAGATGGGCCAGTACATTTCTGCCCACTTCCATCTCCAATGGAGACTGGCTGTAAATGGCAGCCGTACATGAGTATTTATGGTTCCAAGCTGTACGTGTCATAATAGAGCCTTACTGACATCACCAGTCAGCTTCAACTGTCAGACATCCAGGGTTATTGCATACAGTCTATCTATCTATCTATCTATCTATCTATCTATCTATCTATCTGTCTCTGTGTATAGATAAATATCTATATAAATATATAGAAATACATATATATCGATATATATTTTTATGGATTTCTACCCAAATATATGGATGTATACATATATAGATATATAGTCATGTAAGGCTGAAGAAAAGACATGCCGTGTGTATAATTTCTTCAGCCTATGATGTGTTTTATTTTCTTTATTCTCAGTATTGCTAGGATCTTCCCAGTATAATATATAGCAACCAATCGCAGCACAGCTTTCATGTAACCTGAGTAGTATAAGAAGTATCAACCAATCACAGCACAGCTTTCATGTTGCCTCAGCAGTATAATATATAGCAACCAATCACAGCACAGCTTTCATGTTACCTTAACAGTATAAAAAATAGCAACCAATCACAGCACAGCTTTCATTTTACCTCAGCATTGGCTGCGGAATCTGCTTTTTATTTTTCAATAACCAACGCATCGGGTAAAATTGGCGCGACTTTCCCGCCGGTTTGAAACCACCCTAGAGAAAATTAGGGCAAAAAGATGGAGAACTGGGAGGTGACCCGCTAATCTCTATGGTGCTGTAATTTGGGTAAATCCAATAGGAGGTGCAGCACGTTTCTGTAAAACCAATAGAGGGCGCTGTTATGTTACTGTAGAAACCAATGGACAGCATGGCAGAGGGGCGGAGAGGGGGTGGAGAGGAGGCAGAGAGGAGGTGGGAGCTCAGTTCTCGCTCCTGGCTCTTCCAGCCCCCCCCCCCCCCCCCCCCGCAGATGAGGACGACGTATATCGGCTCGGCGTGAAAACCGAGCCGATATACGTTCGTGTGAATGCACCCTAAGCCAGACGCCTGCTGCACACTGAGGAGGGGCAATCACCATGAAACAGTCTGTCTGTGCATGGCTTCCTGGCTTGGTTTAATATTCCCAATCATTGTTAAGGCTTGTGATAAATCACTTGGATTTGAAGGAATGCTGCATCCAATAGATGGCGCTATAGAGGTATTTTCTTATCCTTATTTGCATAGATATCCCAGAGGAGCTAGCATCACCTTATAAGTTTTCTTACTCATTTTTTAGGTTCTCAAACCCCTCTTCTGTGTGCAGTGCTTGGGTAGTGACTATACCATCCCCTGACCCATTTACCCCATGGGTGTCTCCACATACTTTTTGGGTGCTCTCCTTAAGGAGACACAACACCGCTTCTGACCCACATAGGAATGTGAACCACAGGCCAACTAGGGCTGAGGAGATGGGCGCATTGTCCAGTATCACATGTGTAGTCTAACAGAGCTTACTTTGGGTAAGTGAGAGTTTTGGCCCATGTGAAAGGGGAATTACTGTATGCTAAACTGTTCACTTCATTTTCATTACCTTCTATGACATTTATGGAAATGACACGGCACAGATTATTGTTAGGGGTTCCATCACAGTCCCCTTGTGTAGCCGCACCGCCTCCACGCTCCCCTCATGTAAGCCCACTTTCCTAGTGTAACCGTATTGTCACCACACTCCCCACATGTAACCATACCACGGTTCGAAAAGTGTCATAATAGAGCCTTAAAGGGGTTCTGTCATTAAAAACAAAAAAATATATACTTACCTATTGCTCCCCAGGCAGCCTGCTTACCTCTTCTTCTTATCCCAAATCTTCTCCTGGAGCCGCTTGTCACTTCGGTCACGTGACCTCCAGCAACCTGATTTTCCTCCATCCGGTCAAAAAGCGTACATTGCGCTACCTTCCGCTTCCTTCAGGTCAATGTACGCATACGTCACTAGTGACGTATGCGTACATTGCCTTCTCAGGAAGCGCGGAATGAAAGCAGCCGTGCGAGACAATGGCGCGACTGCGCATGCAGCTATCCTGGAGATAGCTATAGTCTATGGAATATACACGGGCTTTAGCCTTGGCAGTCGTCGTCATTAAAATCTATGTATAGCTACCTGCCATGCTGTCCATTGGTTTCTACAGTAACATTGCAGCGCCCTCTATTAGTTTTACAGAAACGTGCTGCACCTATGCTCCCTTTAATATATGATCCCCAGATAGGGGACGTATCAGATGCAACACGCTCAGGCAGCACTCCGGGCGCACCCACAATGCACTGAGGGAGCTGGAAGACCTTTGCATAGCCCCACCCAACGCTTTCTCAACCGCGCCCCCTCACATCCTCCTCAGTCCTTCCTCTTGCACCGCGCTCACGCATCCTAGGCTTGCAGAGCCTGCAGGACTCGTCACCTCCCTACGCAGGATGGTTAAGCACGCGATGACACTAGAAGCAAGCACTAGTTTGCCTCTGAAGGTGCGTCCGTCGGTCGTTTTGAGAGATCTCTTTTGGTGGACGCATTTCGAGTGGGGACGGACGGAAACTTTTTCCCAAAAATGAGGAAAATTGGCTTCGACCCCATAGGGCTTTATTGGCTTCCCCTGGGCTGGCATTAGTAGACCTTAGTAAGAATAAGAATAGATCAGCATGGTCATCTGAAGAAGTTTAAATGTACAGCAGGCCTTTTTTTTTATTTTTCCCGCCATACATAAATAAATCCATCCATCCATCCATCCATCCATCCATAACTATAGATTATATAGAGAAATAAATCTTGCTATTTGTATAGCGATAGATAGATAGTGTAGATTATAGACATACATTATATCCAGATGATAGATTTTAGATTATTTATATCTATGTAGATTCTATCATCTATATTAATTATATAATAGATCTATGGATTATCTATCTATCTATCAATCAATAGATCTATTATATAATCAACATACATTATAGAATCTACATATATACATAATACAGCTATATGTGTTTGTGTATGTATGTAGATATATATATATATATATATCTCATCTAAAATCTATCTTTTATCTATATGCACAAAATCTATAATTCAGATATAATCTATATCTATAATCTACATAATTAATAAATAAATAGATAGATTCATTCATACATACATACATACACACTGTATGCAAATGAGCCAGGTGTCTGGCAGGCTGATGTCACTGCATTGTGATGTCATCAATTTAGAAGTATAAATACCAGACTTGGCAGCCATGTTAGTCAGTCTCCGCTGCAGCTCGGAGACGGGAGGTGGGGAACCCCTATCTCCTCCGAGAAGCCACAGAACTGGATCCTTTTTATTTTTAGCAGAGTGCATTTTGAATGCAGCACACAAGGGGGAGACAGCGGCCTACCAAAATCCAGTTGGCTGCCGCTGTGGCCTATTTTTTTTTTTTTTTTAAAAGGTAGGTTCTGTCCTTCCACGGTGAGGAATAGGCAGGGATGTTCCGTTTTTGCCAGCTGGGGAATGCTTATAGGCAAGGCCTTATTCCTGGTGGTGCATGTAACGTCAGACCACGTTTCAGACATGCAGCAGCGGCACCAGCAGCATTCAGTCAGTCAGTGGCTCGCAAACGTTTCCCATGCAAGTTTACATTAAACAGACACATTTCTTTATTTCCTTTATTGACTGCGGTCTTTATCGAGCCGTTGAACTGTTGCTGTGTCTAGGCATTGAATAAAGCAATACATCCTTTTAAAGTAGACATCCGTTCATTGGAGTTCTTTGCTCCCCGAATGTCGCTCCATCTATAAGCGTTGGCTCTGAAGCACGCATCAGGGGCCAGCCTGCATGCTTGCCGCTTTTGAACTAGCAGCGACTGTAGGTCACTCACACAGGCTGGTTGGAATGGCCTAGCATTATCCTAATACGGAGGTGTAACTTGAAGCTGTGGGGCTCCAGTACGAAGTCTGGAACTGGGCCCCCAACTATAAAGCTTCATTGATAGCATTGGTTTACAATGTGGGAAAGAGAGACTTTATGGGCCCCCTAGGGCTCCGGGTCCCAGGTGCGACCGCACCCACTGTACATACGCCCATGACCCGAATACGTGGAGCATACAGACGTAGGGTGTGTGTGTTGTTGTTTTGCTTCCAGTTAAAATCGCGATTTTGCGCGATTGCGATTTTAACATTACAAGTCCCATAGACCCCTGCAGAAAAAAAACTGCTGCGAATTTCGCAGTGAAAAAAAAAACTGTAGTGGGTAGTCACCCTTATGGGCTGAATAAAACAGCCATTCTGTCGAACATACAATTTGTCCGGCTGCTGTGGCGTCTTGGGAAGTGTCATGTCTCATCTACCTGACTCTATTCATTGACATGTATAACCTGTACTGTATCTGCAAGTGTTTGCCTTCTTTAGTTTGTCCCTTCTGGTTCTCTGTACCCCCTGTATTGCATAACTCCTCCCCTTCCTCCTGCTAGGGAGTTTCCTGTCTATAGCCTATGTGCTAGGTCTCTACTCTGTGCTTTGGCTAATCATCATTCTTTTTACCTACTGCTGAATGTGCATTATACAAGATTTCTACCTGAATAAACCCTGGAATCTTCTCCCATGCCTCTGCAGTGGAGTTGGATGCTGTCTGACAACATATATCTTCTGTGAGTACTGGTTCATAACTACAAGAGAAGTTACTTCAGCCGATACGCTTACAGCCATGTTATTGAGTCAGAATAGGAAGATGGGCCAGTACATTTCTGCCCACTTCCATCTCCAATGGAGACTGGCTGTAAATGGCAGCCGTACATGAGTATTTATGGTTCCAAGCTGTACGTGTCATAATAGAGCCTTACTGACATCACCAGTCAGCTTCAACTGTCAGACATCCAGGGTTATTGCATACAGTCTATCTATCTATCTATCTATCTATCTGTCTCTGTGTATAGATAAATATCTATATAAATATATAGAAATACATATATATCGATATATATTTTTATGGATTTCTACCCAAATATATGGATGTATACATATATAGATATATAGTCATGTAAGGCTGAAGAAAAGACATGCCGTGTGTATAATTTCTTCAGCCTATGATGTGTTTTATTTTCTTTATTCTCAGTATTGCTAGGATCTTCCCAGTATAATATATAGCAACCAATCGCAGCACAGCTTTCATGTAACCTGAGTAGTATAAGAAGTATCAACCAATCACAGCACAGCTTTCATGTTGCCTCAGCAGTATAATATATAGCAACCAATCACAGCACAGCTTTCATGTTACCTTAACAGTATAAAAAATAGCAACCAATCACAGCACAGCTTTCATTTTACCTCAGCATTGGCTGCGGAATCTGCTTTTTATTTTTCAATAACCAACGCATCGGGTAAAATTGGCGCGACTTTCCCGCCGGTTTGAAACCACCCTAGAGAAAATTAGGGCAAAAAGATGGAGAACTGGGAGGTGACCCGCTAATCTCTATGGTGCTGTAATTTGGGTAAATCCAATAGGAGGTGCAGCACGTTTCTGTAAAACCAATAGAGGGCGCTGTTATGTTACTGTAGAAACCAATGGACAGCATGGCAGAGGGGCGGAGAGGGGGTGGAGAGGAGGCAGAGAGGAGGTGGGAGCTCAGTTCTCGCTCCTGGCTCTTCCAGCCCCCCCCCCCCCCCCCCCGCAGATGAGGACGACGTATATCGGCTCGGCGTGAAAACCGAGCCGATATACGTTCGTGTGAATGCACCCTAAGCCAGACGCCTGCTGCACACTGAGGAGGGGCAATCACCATGAAACAGTCTGTCTGTGCATGGCTTCCTGGCTTGGTTTAATATTCCCAATCATTGTTAAGGCTTGTGATAAATCACTTGGATTTGAAGGAATGCTGCATCCAATAGATGGCGCTATAGAGGTATTTTCTTATCCTTATTTGCATAGATATCCCAGAGGAGCTAGCATCACCTTATAAGTTTTCTTACTCATTTTTTAGGTTCTCAAACCCCTCTTCTGTGTGCAGTGCTTGGGTAGTGACTATACCATCCCCTGACCCATTTACCCCATGGGTGTCTCCACATACTTTTTGGGTGCTCTCCTTAAGGAGACACAACACCGCTTCTGACCCACATAGGAATGTGAACCACAGGCCAACTAGGGCTGAGGAGATGGGCGCATTGTCCAGTATCACATGTGTAGTCTAACAGAGCTTACTTTGGGTAAGTGAGAGTTTTGGCCCATGTGAAAGGGGAATTACTGTATGCTAAACTGTTCACTTCATTTTCATTACCTTCTATGACATTTATGGAAATGACACGGCACAGATTATTGTTAGGGGTTCCATCACAGTCCCCTTGTGTAGCCGCACCGCCTCCACGCTCCCCTCATGTAAGCCCACTTTCCTAGTGTAACCGTATTGTCACCACACTCCCCACATGTAACCATACCACGGTTCGAAAAGTGTCATAATAGAGCCTTAAAGGGGTTCTGTCATTAAAAACAAAAAAATATATACTTACCTATTGCTCCCCAGGCAGCCTGCTTACCTCTTCTTCTTATCCCAAATCTTCTCCTGGAGCCGCTTGTCACTTCGGTCACGTGACCTCCAGCAACCTGATTTTCCTCCATCCGGTCAAAAAGCGTACATTGCGCTACCTTCCGCTTCCTTCAGGTCAATGTACGCATACGTCACTAGTGACGTATGCGTACATTGCCTTCTCAGGAAGCGCGGAATGAAAGCAGCCGTGCGAGACAATGGCGCGACTGCGCATGCAGCTATCCTGGAGATAGCTATAGTCTATGGAATATACACGGGCTTTAGCCTTGGCAGTCGTCGTCATTAAAATCTATGTATAGCTACCTGCCATGCTGTCCATTGGTTTCTACAGTAACATTGCAGCGCCCTCTATTAGTTTTACAGAAACGTGCTGCACCTATGCTCCCTTTAATATATGATCCCCAGATAGGGGACGTATCAGATGCAACACGCTCAGGCAGCACTCCGGGCGCACCCACAATGCACTGAGGGAGCTGGAAGACCTTTGCATAGCCCCACCCAACGCTTTCTCAACCGCGCCCCCTCACATCCTCCTCAGTCCTTCCTCTTGCACCGCGCTCACGCATCCTAGGCTTGCAGAGCCTGCAGGACTCGTCACCTCCCTACGCAGGATGGTTAAGCACGCGATGACACTAGAAGCAAGCACTAGTTTGCCTCTGAAGGTGCGTCCGTCGGTCGTTTTGAGAGATCTCTTTTGGTGGACGCATTTCGAGTGGGGACGGACGGAAACTTTTTCCCAAAAATGAGGAAAATTGGCTTCGACCCCATAGGGCTTTATTGGCTTCCCCTGGGCTGGCATTAGTAGACCTTAGTAAGAATAAGAATAGATCAGCATGGTCATCTGAAGAAGTTTAAATGTACAGCAGGCCTTTTTTTTTATTTTTCCCGCCATACATAAATAAATCCATCCATCCATCCATCCATCCATCCATAACTATAGATTATATAGAGAAATAAATCTTGCTATTTGTATAGCGATAGATAGATAGTGTAGATTATAGACATACATTATATCCAGATGATAGATTTTAGATTATTTATATCTATGTAGATTCTATCATCTATATTAATTATATAATAGATCTATGGATTATCTATCTATCTATCAATCAATAGATCTATTATATAATCAACATACATTATAGAATCTACATATATACATAATACAGCTATATGTGTTTGTGTATGTATGTAGATATATATATATATATATATCTCATCTAAAATCTATCTTTTATCTATATGCACAAAATCTATAATTCAGATATAATCTATATCTATAATCTACATAATTAATAAATAAATAGATAGATTCATTCATACATACATACATACATACACACTGTATGCAAATGAGCCAGGTGTCTGGCAGGCTGATGTCACTGCATTGTGATGTCATCAATTTAGAAGTATAAATACCAGACTTGGCAGCCATGTTAGTCAGTCTCCGCTGCAGCTCGGAGACGGGAGGTGGGGAACCCCTATCTCCTCCGAGAAGCCACAGAACTGGATCCTTTTTATTTTTAGCAGAGTGCATTTTGAATGCAGCACACAAGGGGGAGACAGCGGCCTACCAAAATCCAGTTGGCTGCCGCTGTGGCCTATTTTTTTTTTTTTTTAAAAGGTAGGTTCTGTCCTTCCACGGTGAGGAATAGGCAGGGATGTTCCGTTTTTGCCAGCTGGGGAATGCTTATAGGCAAGGCCTTATTCCTGGTGGTGCATGTAACGTCAGACCACGTTTCAGACATGCAGCAGCGGCACCAGCAGCATTCAGTCAGTCAGTGGCTCGCAAACGTTTCCCATGCAAGTTTACATTAAACAGACACATTTCTTTATTTCCTTTATTGACTGCGGTCTTTATCGAGCCGTTGAACTGTTGCTGTGTCTAGGCATTGAATAAAGCAATACATCCTTTTAAAGTAGACATCCGTTCATTGGAGTTCTTTGCTCCCCGAATGTCGCTCCATCTATAAGCGTTGGCTCTGAAGCACGCATCAGGGGCCAGCCTGCATGCTTGCCGCTTTTGAACTAGCAGCGACTGTAGGTCACTCACACAGGCTGGTTGGAATGGCCTAGCATTATCCTAATACGGAGGTGTAACTTGAAGCTGTGGGGCTCCAGTACGAAGTCTGGAACTGGGCCCCCAACTATAAAGCTTCATTGATAGCATTGGTTTACAATGTGGGAAAGAGAGACTTTATGGGCCCCCTAGGGCTCCGGGTCCCAGGTGCGACCGCACCCACTGTACATACGCCCATGACCCGAATACGTGGAGCATACAGACGTAGGGTGTGTGTGTTGTTGTTTTGCTTCCAGTTAAAATCGCGATTTTGCGCGATTGCGATTTTAACATTACAAGTCCCATAGACCCCTGCAGAAAAAAAACTGCTGCGAATTTCGCAGTGAAAAAAAAAACTGTAGTGGGTAGTCACCCTTATGGGCTGAATAAAACAGCCATTCTGTCGAACATACAATTTGTCCGGCTGCTGTGGCGTCTTGGGAAGTGTCATGTCTCATCTACCTGACTCTATTCATTGACATGTATAACCTGTACTGTATCTGCAAGTGTTTGCCTTCTTTAGTTTGTCCCTTCTGGTTCTCTGTACCCCCTGTATTGCATAACTCCTCCCCTTCCTCCTGCTAGGGAGTTTCCTGTCTATAGCCTATGTGCTAGGTCTCTACTCTGTGCTTTGGCTAATCATCATTCTTTTTACCTACTGCTGAATGTGCATTATACAAGATTTCTACCTGAATAAACCCTGGAATCTTCTCCCATGCCTCTGCAGTGGAGTTGGATGCTGTCTGACAACATATATCTTCTGTGAGTACTGGTTCATAACTACAAGAGAAGTTACTTCAGCCGATACGCTTACAGCCATGTTATTGAGTCAGAATAGGAAGATGGGCCAGTACATTTCTGCCCACTTCCATCTCCAATGGAGACTGGCTGTAAATGGCAGCCGTACATGAGTATTTATGGTTCCAAGCTGTACGTGTCATAATAGAGCCTTACTGACATCACCAGTCAGCTTCAACTGTCAGACATCCAGGGTTATTGCATACAGTCTATCTATCTATCTATCTATCTATCTATCTATCTATCTGTCTCTGTGTATAGATAAATATCTATATAAATATATAGAAATACATATATATCGATATATATTTTTATGGATTTCTACCCAAATATATGGATGTATACATATATAGATATATAGTCATGTAAGGCTGAAGAAAAGACATGCCGTGTGTATAATTTCTTCAGCCTATGATGTGTTTTATTTTCTTTATTCTCAGTATTGCTAGGATCTTCCCAGTATAATATATAGCAACCAATCGCAGCACAGCTTTCATGTAACCTGAGTAGTATAAGAAGTATCAACCAATCACAGCACAGCTTTCATGTTGCCTCAGCAGTATAATATATAGCAACCAATCACAGCACAGCTTTCATGTTACCTTAACAGTATAAAAAATAGCAACCAATCACAGCACAGCTTTCATTTTACCTCAGCATTGGCTGCGGAATCTGCTTTTTATTTTTCAATAACCAACGCATCGGGTAAAATTGGCGCGACTTTCCCGCCGGTTTGAAACCACCCTAGAGAAAATTAGGGCAAAAAGATGGAGAACTGGGAGGTGACCCGCTAATCTCTATGGTGCTGTAATTTGGGTAAATCCAATAGGAGGTGCAGCACGTTTCTGTAAAACCAATAGAGGGCGCTGTTATGTTACTGTAGAAACCAATGGACAGCATGGCAGAGGGGCGGAGAGGGGGTGGAGAGGAGGCAGAGAGGAGGTGGGAGCTCAGTTCTCGCTCCTGGCTCTTCCAGCCCCCCCCCCCCCCGCAGATGAGGACGACGTATATCGGCTCGGCGTGAAAACCGAGCCGATATACGTTCGTGTGAATGCACCCTAAGCCAGACGCCTGCTGCACACTGAGGAGGGGCAATCACCATGAAACAGTCTGTCTGTGCATGGCTTCCTGGCTTGGTTTAATATTCCCAATCATTGTTAAGGCTTGTGATAAATCACTTGGATTTGAAGGAATGCTGCATCCAATAGATGGCGCTATAGAGGTATTTTCTTATCCTTATTTGCATAGATATCCCAGAGGAGCTAGCATCACCTTATAAGTTTTCTTACTCATTTTTTAGGTTCTCAAACCCCTCTTCTGTGTGCAGTGCTTGGGTAGTGACTATACCATCCCCTGACCCATTTACCCCATGGGTGTCTCCACATACTTTTTGGGTGCTCTCCTTAAGGAGACACAACACCGCTTCTGACCCACATAGGAATGTGAACCACAGGCCAACTAGGGCTGAGGAGATGGGCGCATTGTCCAGTATCACATGTGTAGTCTAACAGAGCTTACTTTGGGTAAGTGAGAGTTTTGGCCCATGTGAAAGGGGAATTACTGTATGCTAAACTGTTCACTTCATTTTCATTACCTTCTATGACATTTATGGAAATGACACGGCACAGATTATTGTTAGGGGTTCCATCACAGTCCCCTTGTGTAGCCGCACCGCCTCCACGCTCCCCTCATGTAAGCCCACTTTCCTAGTGTAACCGTATTGTCACCACACTCCCCACATGTAACCATACCACGGTTCGAAAAGTGTCATAATAGAGCCTTAAAGGGGTTCTGTCATTAAAAACAAAAAAATATATACTTACCTATTGCTCCCCAGGCAGCCTGCTTACCTCTTCTTCTTATCCCAAATCTTCTCCTGGAGCCGCTTGTCACTTCGGTCACGTGACCTCCAGCAACCTGATTTTCCTCCATCCGGTCAAAAAGCGTACATTGCGCTACCTTCCGCTTCCTTCAGGTCAATGTACGCATACGTCACTAGTGACGTATGCGTACATTGCCTTCTCAGGAAGCGCGGAATGAAAGCAGCCGTGCGAGACAATGGCGCGACTGCGCATGCAGCTATCCTGGAGATAGCTATAGTCTATGGAATATACACGGGCTTTAGCCTTGGCAGTCGTCGTCATTAAAATCTATGTATAGCTACCTGCCATGCTGTCCATTGGTTTCTACAGTAACATTGCAGCGCCCTCTATTAGTTTTACAGAAACGTGCTGCACCTATGCTCCCTTTAATATATGATCCCCAGATAGGGGACGTATCAGATGCAACACGCTCAGGCAGCACTCCGGGCGCACCCACAATGCACTGAGGGAGCTTGAAGACCTTTGCATAGCCCCACCCAACGCTTTCTCAACCGCGCCCCCTCACATCCTCCTCAGTCCTTCCTCTTGCACCGCGCTCACGCATCCTAGGCTTGCAGAGCCTGCAGGACTCGTCACCTCCCTACGCAGGATGGTTAAGCACGCGATGACACTAGAAGCAAGCACTAGTTTGCCTCTGAAGGTGCGTCCGTCGGTCGTTTTGAGAGATCTCTTTTGGTGGACGCATTTCGAGTGGGGACGGACGGAAACTTTTTCCCAAAAATGAGGAAAATTGGCTTCGACCCCATAGGGCTTTATTGGCTTCCCCTGGGCTGGCATTAGTAGACCTTAGTAAGAATAAGAATAGATCAGCATGGTCATCTGAAGAAGTTTAAATGTACAGCAGGCCTTTTTTTTTATTTTTCCCGCCATACATAAATAAATCCATCCATCCATCCATCCATCCATCCATAACTATAGATTATATAGAGAAATAAATCTTGCTATTTGTATAGCGATAGATAGATAGTGTAGATTATAGACATACATTATATCCAGATGATAGATTTTAGATTATTTATATCTATGTAGATTCTATCATCTATATTAATTATATAATAGATCTATGGATTATCTATCTATCTATCAATCAATAGATCTATTATATAATCAACATACATTATAGAATCTACATATATACATAATACAGCTATATGTGTTTGTGTATGTATGTAGATATATATATATATATATATCTCATCTAAAATCTATCTTTTATCTATATGCACAAAATCTATAATTCAGATATAATCTATATCTATAATCTACATAATTAATAAATAAATAGATAGATTCATTCATACATACATACATACATACACACTGTATGCAAATGAGCCAGGTGTCTGGCAGGCTGATGTCACTGCATTGTGATGTCATCAATTTAGAAGTATAAATACCAGACTTGGCAGCCATGTTAGTCAGTCTCCGCTGCAGCTCGGAGACGGGAGGTGGGGAACCCCTATCTCCTCCGAGAAGCCACAGAACTGGATCCTTTTTATTTTTAGCAGAGTGCATTTTGAATGCAGCACACAAGGGGGAGACAGCGGCCTACCAAAATCCAGTTGGCTGCCGCTGTGGCCTATTTTTTTTTTTTTTTTAAAAGGTAGGTTCTGTCCTTCCACGGTGAGGAATAGGCAGGGATGTTCCGTTTTTGCCAGCTGGGGAATGCTTATAGGCAAGGCCTTATTCCTGGTGGTGCATGTAACGTCAGACCACGTTTCAGACATGCAGCAGCGGCACCAGCAGCATTCAGTCAGTCAGTGGCTCGCAAACGTTTCCCATGCAAGTTTACATTAAACAGACACATTTCTTTATTTCCTTTATTGACTGCGGTCTTTATCGAGCCGTTGAACTGTTGCTGTGTCTAGGCATTGAATAAAGCAATACATCCTTTTAAAGTAGACATCCGTTCATTGGAGTTCTTTGCTCCCCGAATGTCGCTCCATCTATAAGCGTTGGCTCTGAAGCACGCATCAGGGGCCAGCCTGCATGCTTGCCGCTTTTGAACTAGCAGCGACTGTAGGTCACTCACACAGGCTGGTTGGAATGGCCTAGCATTATCCTAATACGGAGGTGTAACTTGAAGCTGTGGGGCTCCAGTACGAAGTCTGGAACTGGGCCCCCAACTATAAAGCTTCATTGATAGCATTGGTTTACAATGTGGGAAAGAGAGACTTTATGGGCCCCCTAGGGCTCCGGGTCCCAGGTGCGACCGCACCCACTGTACATACGCCCATGACCCGAATACGTGGAGCATACAGACGTAGGGTGTGTGTGTTGTTGTTTTGCTTCCAGTTAAAATCGCGATTTTGCGCGATTGCGATTTTAACATTACAAGTCCCATAGACCCCTGCAGAAAAAAAACTGCTGCGAATTTCGCAGTGAAAAAAAAAACTGTAGTGGGTAGTCACCCTTATGGGCTGAATAAAACAGCCATTCTGTCGAACATACAATTTGTCCGGCTGCTGTGGCGTCTTGGGAAGTGTCATGTCTCATCTACCTGACTCTATTCATTGACATGTATAACCTGTACTGTATCTGCAAGTGTTTGCCTTCTTTAGTTTGTCCCTTCTGGTTCTCTGTACCCCCTGTATTGCATAACTCCTCCCCTTCCTCCTGCTAGGGAGTTTCCTGTCTATAGCCTATGTGCTAGGTCTCTACTCTGTGCTTTGGCTAATCATCATTCTTTTTACCTACTGCTGAATGTGCATTATACAAGATTTCTACCTGAATAAACCCTGGAATCTTCTCCCATGCCTCTGCAGTGGAGTTGGATGCTGTCTGACAACATATATCTTCTGTGAGTACTGGTTCATAACTACAAGAGAAGTTACTTCAGCCGATACGCTTACAGCCATGTTATTGAGTCAGAATAGGAAGATGGGCCAGTACATTTCTGCCCACTTCCATCTCCAATGGAGACTGGCTGTAAATGGCAGCCGTACATGAGTATTTATGGTTCCAAGCTGTACGTGTCATAATAGAGCCTTACTGACATCACCAGTCAGCTTCAACTGTCAGACATCCAGGGTTATTGCATACAGTCTATCTATCTATCTATCTATCTATCTATCTATCTATCTATCTATCTATCTATCTATCTGTCTCTGTGTATAGATAAATATCTATATAAATATATAGAAATACATATATATCGATATATATTTTTATGGATTTCTACCCAAATATATGGATGTATACATATATAGATATATAGTCATGTAAGGCTGAAGAAAAGACATGCCGTGTGTATAATTTCTTCAGCCTATGATGTGTTTTATTTTCTTTATTCTCAGTATTGCTAGGATCTTCCCAGTATAATATATAGCAACCAATCGCAGCACAGCTTTCATGTAACCTGAGTAGTATAAGAAGTATCAACCAATCACAGCACAGCTTTCATGTTGCCTCAGCAGTATAATATATAGCAACCAATCACAGCACAGCTTTCATGTTACCTTAACAGTATAAAAAATAGCAACCAATCACAGCACAGCTTTCATTTTACCTCAGCATTGGCTGCGGAATCTGCTTTTTATTTTTCAATAACCAACGCATCGGGTAAAATTGGCGCGACTTTCCCGCCGGTTTGAAACCACCCTAGAGAAAATTAGGGCAAAAAGATGGAGAACTGGGAGGTGACCCGCTAATCTCTATGGTGCTGTAATTTGGGTAAATCCAATAGGAGGTGCAGCACGTTTCTGTAAAACCAATAGAGGGCGCTGTTATGTTACTGTAGAAACCAATGGACAGCATGGCAGAGGGGCGGAGAGGGGGTGGAGAGGAGGCAGAGAGGAGGTGGGAGCTCAGTTCTCGCTCCTGGCTCTTCCAGCCCCCCCCCCCCCCGCAGATGAGGACGACGTATATCGGCTCGGCGTGAAAACCGAGCCGATATACGTTCGTGTGAATGCACCCTAAGCCAGACGCCTGCTGCACACTGAGGAGGGGCAATCACCATGAAACAGTCTGTCTGTGCATGGCTTCCTGGCTTGGTTTAATATTCCCAATCATTGTTAAGGCTTGTGATAAATCACTTGGATTTGAAGGAATGCTGCATCCAATAGATGGCGCTATAGAGGTATTTTCTTATCCTTATTTGCATAGATATCCCAGAGGAGCTAGCATCACCTTATAAGTTTTCTTACTCATTTTTTAGGTTCTCAAACCCCTCTTCTGTGTGCAGTGCTTGGGTAGTGACTATACCATCCCCTGACCCATTTACCCCATGGGTGTCTCCACATACTTTTTGGGTGCTCTCCTTAAGGAGACACAACACCGCTTCTGACCCACATAGGAATGTGAACCACAGGCCAACTAGGGCTGAGGAGATGGGCGCATTGTCCAGTATCACATGTGTAGTCTAACAGAGCTTACTTTGGGTAAGTGAGAGTTTTGGCCCATGTGAAAGGGGAATTACTGTATGCTAAACTGTTCACTTCATTTTCATTACCTTCTATGACATTTATGGAAATGACACGGCACAGATTATTGTTAGGGGTTCCATCACAGTCCCCTTGTGTAGCCGCACCGCCTCCACGCTCCCCTCATGTAAGCCCACTTTCCTAGTGTAACCGTATTGTCACCACACTCCCCACATGTAACCATACCACGGTTCGAAAAGTGTCATAATAGAGCCTTAAAGGGGTTCTGTCATTAAAAACAAAAAAATATATACTTACCTATTGCTCCCCAGGCAGCCTGCTTACCTCTTCTTCTTATCCCAAATCTTCTCCTGGAGCCGCTTGTCACTTCGGTCACGTGACCTCCAGCAACCTGATTTTCCTCCATCCGGTCAAAAAGCGTACATTGCGCTACCTTCCGCTTCCTTCAGGTCAATGTACGCATACGTCACTAGTGACGTATGCGTACATTGCCTTCTCAGGAAGCGCGGAATGAAAGCAGCCGTGCGAGACAATGGCGCGACTGCGCATGCAGCTATCCTGGAGATAGCTATAGTCTATGGAATATACACGGGCTTTAGCCTTGGCAGTCGTCGTCATTAAAATCTATGTATAGCTACCTGCCATGCTGTCCATTGGTTTCTACAGTAACATTGCAGCGCCCTCTATTAGTTTTACAGAAACGTGCTGCACCTATGCTCCCTTTAATATATGATCCCCAGATAGGGGACGTATCAGATGCAACACGCTCAGGCAGCACTCCGGGCGCACCCACAATGCACTGAGGGAGCTTGAAGACCTTTGCATAGCCCCACCCAACGCTTTCTCAACCGCGCCCCCTCACATCCTCCTCAGTCCTTCCTCTTGCACCGCGCTCACGCATCCTAGGCTTGCAGAGCCTGCAGGACTCGTCACCTCCCTACGCAGGATGGTTAAGCACGCGATGACACTAGAAGCAAGCACTAGTTTGCCTCTGAAGGTGCGTCCGTCGGTCGTTTTGAGAGATCTCTTTTGGTGGACGCATTTCGAGTGGGGACGGACGGAAACTTTTTCCCAAAAATGAGGAAAATTGGCTTCGACCCCATAGGGCTTTATTGGCTTCCCCTGGGCTGGCATTAGTAGACCTTAGTAAGAATAAGAATAGATCAGCATGGTCATCTGAAGAAGTTTAAATGTACAGCAGGCCTTTTTTTTTATTTTTCCCGCCATACATAAATAAATCCATCCATCCATCCATCCATCCATCCATAACTATAGATTATATAGAGAAATAAATCTTGCTATTTGTATAGCGATAGATAGATAGTGTAGATTATAGACATACATTATATCCAGATGATAGATTTTAGATTATTTATATCTATGTAGATTCTATCATCTATATTAATTATATAATAGATCTATGGATTATCTATCTATCTATCAATCAATAGATCTATTATATAATCAACATACATTATAGAATCTACATATATACATAATACAGCTATATGTGTTTGTGTATGTATGTAGATATATATATATATATATATCTCATCTAAAATCTATCTTTTATCTATATGCACAAAATCTATAATTCAGATATAATCTATATCTATAATCTACATAATTAATAAATAAATAGATAGATTCATTCATACATACATACATACATACACACTGTATGCAAATGAGCCAGGTGTCTGGCAGGCTGATGTCACTGCATTGTGATGTCATCAATTTAGAAGTATAAATACCAGACTTGGCAGCCATGTTAGTCAGTCTCCGCTGCAGCTCGGAGACGGGAGGTGGGGAACCCCTATCTCCTCCGAGAAGCCACAGAACTGGATCCTTTTTATTTTTAGCAGAGTGCATTTTGAATGCAGCACACAAGGGGGAGACAGCGGCCTACCAAAATCCAGTTGGCTGCCGCTGTGGCCTATTTTTTTTTTTTTTTTAAAAGGTAGGTTCTGTCCTTCCACGGTGAGGAATAGGCAGGGATGTTCCGTTTTTGCCAGCTGGGGAATGCTTATAGGCAAGGCCTTATTCCTGGTGGTGCATGTAACGTCAGACCACGTTTCAGACATGCAGCAGCGGCACCAGCAGCATTCAGTCAGTCAGTGGCTCGCAAACGTTTCCCATGCAAGTTTACATTAAACAGACACATTTCTTTATTTCCTTTATTGACTGCGGTCTTTATCGAGCCGTTGAACTGTTGCTGTGTCTAGGCATTGAATAAAGCAATACATCCTTTTAAAGTAGACATCCGTTCATTGGAGTTCTTTGCTCCCCGAATGTCGCTCCATCTATAAGCGTTGGCTCTGAAGCACGCATCAGGGGCCAGCCTGCATGCTTGCCGCTTTTGAACTAGCAGCGACTGTAGGTCACTCACACAGGCTGGTTGGAATGGCCTAGCATTATCCTAATACGGAGGTGTAACTTGAAGCTGTGGGGCTCCAGTACGAAGTCTGGAACTGGGCCCCCAACTATAAAGCTTCATTGATAGCATTGGTTTACAATGTGGGAAAGAGAGACTTTATGGGCCCCCTAGGGCTCCGGGTCCCAGGTGCGACCGCACCCACTGTACATACGCCCATGACCCGAATACGTGGAGCATACAGACGTAGGGTGTGTGTGTTGTTGTTTTGCTTCCAGTTAAAATCGCGATTTTGCGCGATTGCGATTTTAACATTACAAGTCCCATAGACCCCTGCAGAAAAAAAACTGCTGCGAATTTCGCAGTGAAAAAAAAAACTGTAGTGGGTAGTCACCCTTATGGGCTGAATAAAACAGCCATTCTGTCGAACATACAATTTGTCCGGCTGCTGTGGCGTCTTGGGAAGTGTCATGTCTCATCTACCTGACTCTATTCATTGACATGTATAACCTGTACTGTATCTGCAAGTGTTTGCCTTCTTTAGTTTGTCCCTTCTGGTTCTCTGTACCCCCTGTATTGCATAACTCCTCCCCTTCCTCCTGCTAGGGAGTTTCCTGTCTATAGCCTATGTGCTAGGTCTCTACTCTGTGCTTTGGCTAATCATCATTCTTTTTACCTACTGCTGAATGTGCATTATACAAGATTTCTACCTGAATAAACCCTGGAATCTTCTCCCATGCCTCTGCAGTGGAGTTGGATGCTGTCTGACAACATATATCTTCTGTGAGTACTGGTTCATAACTACAAGAGAAGTTACTTCAGCCGATACGCTTACAGCCATGTTATTGAGTCAGAATAGGAAGATGGGCCAGTACATTTCTGCCCACTTCCATCTCCAATGGAGACTGGCTGTAAATGGCAGCCGTACATGAGTATTTATGGTTCCAAGCTGTACGTGTCATAATAGAGCCTTACTGACATCACCAGTCAGCTTCAACTGTCAGACATCCAGGGTTATTGCATACAGTCTATCTATCTATCTATCTATCTATCTATCTATCTATCTATCTATCTATCTATCTATCTATCTGTCTCTGTGTATAGATAAATATCTATATAAATATATAGAAATACATATATATCGATATATATTTTTATGGATTTCTACCCAAATATATGGATGTATACATATATAGATATATAGTCATGTAAGGCTGAAGAAAAGACATGCCGTGTGTATAATTTCTTCAGCCTATGATGTGTTTTATTTTCTTTATTCTCAGTATTGCTAGGATCTTCCCAGTATAATATATAGCAACCAATCGCAGCACAGCTTTCATGTAACCTGAGTAGTATAAGAAGTATCAACCAATCACAGCACAGCTTTCATGTTGCCTCAGCAGTATAATATATAGCAACCAATCACAGCACAGCTTTCATGTTACCTTAACAGTATAAAAAATAGCAACCAATCACAGCACAGCTTTCATTTTACCTCAGCATTGGCTGCGGAATCTGCTTTTTATTTTTCAATAACCAACGCATCGGGTAAAATTGGCGCGACTTTCCCGCCGGTTTGAAACCACCCTAGAGAAAATTAGGGCAAAAAGATGGAGAACTGGGAGGTGACCCGCTAATCTCTATGGTGCTGTAATTTGGGTAAATCCAATAGGAGGTGCAGCACGTTTCTGTAAAACCAATAGAGGGCGCTGTTATGTTACTGTAGAAACCAATGGACAGCATGGCAGAGGGGCGGAGAGGGGGTGGAGAGGAGGCAGAGAGGAGGTGGGAGCTCAGTTCTCGCTCCTGGCTCTTCCAGCCCCCCCCCCCCCCCCCCCCCCCCGCAGATGAGGACGACGTATATCGGCTCGGCGTGAAAACCGAGCCGATATACGTTCGTGTGAATGCACCCTAAGCCAGACGCCTGCTGCACACTGAGGAGGGGCAATCACCATGAAACAGTCTGTCTGTGCATGGCTTCCTGGCTTGGTTTAATATTCCCAATCATTGTTAAGGCTTGTGATAAATCACTTGGATTTGAAGGAATGCTGCATCCAATAGATGGCGCTATAGAGGTATTTTCTTATCCTTATTTGCATAGATATCCCAGAGGAGCTAGCATCACCTTATAAGTTTTCTTACTCATTTTTTAGGTTCTCAAACCCCTCTTCTGTGTGCAGTGCTTGGGTAGTGACTATACCATCCCCTGACCCATTTACCCCATGGGTGTCTCCACATACTTTTTGGGTGCTCTCCTTAAGGAGACACAACACCGCTTCTGACCCACATAGGAATGTGAACCACAGGCCAACTAGGGCTGAGGAGATGGGCGCATTGTCCAGTATCACATGTGTAGTCTAACAGAGCTTACTTTGGGTAAGTGAGAGTTTTGGCCCATGTGAAAGGGGAATTACTGTATGCTAAACTGTTCACTTCATTTTCATTACCTTCTATGACATTTATGGAAATGACACGGCACAGATTATTGTTAGGGGTTCCATCACAGTCCCCTTGTGTAGCCGCACCGCCTCCACGCTCCCCTCATGTAAGCCCACTTTCCTAGTGTAACCGTATTGTCACCACACTCCCCACATGTAACCATACCACGGTTCGAAAAGTGTCATAATAGAGCCTTAAAGGGGTTCTGTCATTAAAAACAAAAAAATATATACTTACCTATTGCTCCCCAGGCAGCCTGCTTACCTCTTCTTCTTATCCCAAATCTTCTCCTGGAGCCGCTTGTCACTTCGGTCACGTGACCTCCAGCAACCTGATTTTCCTCCATCCGGTCAAAAAGCGTACATTGCGCTACCTTCCGCTTCCTTCAGGTCAATGTACGCATACGTCACTAGTGACGTATGCGTACATTGCCTTCTCAGGAAGCGCGGAATGAAAGCAGCCGTGCGAGACAATGGCGCGACTGCGCATGCAGCTATCCTGGAGATAGCTATAGTCTATGGAATATACACGGGCTTTAGCCTTGGCAGTCGTCGTCATTAAAATCTATGTATAGCTACCTGCCATGCTGTCCATTGGTTTCTACAGTAACATTGCAGCGCCCTCTATTAGTTTTACAGAAACGTGCTGCACCTATGCTCCCTTTAATATATGATCCCCAGATAGGGGACGTATCAGATGCAACACGCTCAGGCAGCACTCCGGGCGCACCCACAATGCACTGAGGGAGCTGGAAGACCTTTGCATAGCCCCACCCAACGCTTTCTCAACCGCGCCCCCTCACATCCTCCTCAGTCCTTCCTCTTGCACCGCGCTCACGCATCCTAGGCTTGCAGAGCCTGCAGGACTCGTCACCTCCCTACGCAGGATGGTTAAGCACGCGATGACACTAGAAGCAAGCACTAGTTTGCCTCTGAAGGTGCGTCCGTCGGTCGTTTTGAGAGATCTCTTTTGGTGGACGCATTTCGAGTGGGGACGGACGGAAACTTTTTCCCAAAAATGAGGAAAATTGGCTTCGACCCCATAGGGCTTTATTGGCTTCCCCTGGGCTGGCATTAGTAGACCTTAGTAAGAATAAGAATAGATCAGCATGGTCATCTGAAGAAGTTTAAATGTACAGCAGGCCTTTTTTTTTATTTTTCCCGCCATACATAAATAAATCCATCCATCCATCCATCCATCCATCCATAACTATAGATTATATAGAGAAATAAATCTTGCTATTTGTATAGCGATAGATAGATAGTGTAGATTATAGACATACATTATATCCAGATGATAGATTTTAGATTATTTATATCTATGTAGATTCTATCATCTATATTAATTATATAATAGATCTATGGATTATCTATCTATCTATCAATCAATAGATCTATTATATAATCAACATACATTATAGAATCTACATATATACATAATACAGCTATATGTGTTTGTGTATGTATGTAGATATATATATATATATATCTCATCTAAAATCTATCTTTTATCTATATGCACAAAATCTATAATTCAGATATAATCTATATCTATAATCTACATAATTAATAAATAAATAGATAGATTCATTCATACATACATACATACACACTGTATGCAAATGAGCCAGGTGTCTGGCAGGCTGATGTCACTGCATTGTGATGTCA
Source organism: Eleutherodactylus coqui (assembly GCF_035609145.1). NCBI lineage: Eukaryota > Metazoa > Chordata > Amphibia > Anura > Eleutherodactylidae > Eleutherodactylus > Eleutherodactylus coqui. The sequence continues at coordinate 12,370,953 of NC_089848.1, read as the reverse complement.
TCAATTTAGAAGTATAAATACCAGACTTGGCAGCCATGTTAGTCAGTCTCCGCTGCAGCTCGGAGACGGGAGGTGGGGAACCCCTATCTCCTCCGAGAAGCCACAGAACTGGATCCTTTTTATTTTTAGCAGAGTGCATTTTGAATGCAGCACACAAGGGGGAGACAGCGGCCTACCAAAATCCAGTTGGCTGCCGCTGTGGCCTATTTTTTTTTTTTTTTTAAAAGGTAGGTTCTGTCCTTCCACGGTGAGGAATAGGCAGGGATGTTCCGTTTTTGCCAGCTGGGGAATGCTTATAGGCAAGGCCTTATTCCTGGTGGTGCATGTAACGTCAGACCACGTTTCAGACATGCAGCAGCGGCACCAGCAGCATTCAGTCAGTCAGTGGCTCGCAAACGTTTCCCATGCAAGTTTACATTAAACAGACACATTTCTTTATTTCCTTTATTGACTGCGGTCTTTATCGAGCCGTTGAACTGTTGCTGTGTCTAGGCATTGAATAAAGCAATACATCCTTTTAAAGTAGACATCCGTTCATTGGAGTTCTTTGCTCCCCGAATGTCGCTCCATCTATAAGCGTTGGCTCTGAAGCACGCATCAGGGGCCAGCCTGCATGCTTGCCGCTTTTGAACTAGCAGCGACTGTAGGTCACTCACACAGGCTGGTTGGAATGGCCTAGCATTATCCTAATACGGAGGTGTAACTTGAAGCTGTGGGGCTCCAGTACGAAGTCTGGAACTGGGCCCCCAACTATAAAGCTTCATTGATAGCATTGGTTTACAATGTGGGAAAGAGAGACTTTATGGGCCCCCTAGGGCTCCGGGTCCCAGGTGCGACCGCACCCACTGTACATACGCCCATGACCCGAATACGTGGAGCATACAGATGTAGGGTGTGTGTGTTGTTGTTTTGCTTCCAGTTAAAATCGCGATTTTGCGCGATTGCGATTTTAACATTACAAGTCCCATAGACCCCTGCAGAAAAAAAACTGCTGCGAATTTCGCAGTGAAAAAAAAAACTGTAGTGGGTAGTCACCCTTATGGGCTGAATAAAACAGCCATTCTGTCGAACATACAATTTGTCCGGCTGCTGTGGCGTCTTGGGAAGTGTCATGTCTCATCTACCTGACTCTATTCATTGACATGTATAACCTGTACTGTATCTGCAAGTGTTTGCCTTCTTTAGTTTGTCCCTTCTGGTTCTCTGTACCCCCTGTATTGCATAACTCCTCCCCTTCCTCCTGCTAGGGAGTTTCCTGTCTATAGCCTATGTGCTAGGTCTCTACTCTGTGCTTTGGCTAATCATCATTCTTTTTACCTACTGCTGAATGTGCATTATACAAGATTTCTACCTGAATAAACCCTGGAATCTTCTCCCATGCCTCTGCAGTGGAGTTGGATGCTGTCTGACAACATATATCTTCTGTGAGTACTGGTTCATAACTACAAGAGAAGTTACTTCAGCCGATACGCTTACAGCCATGTTATTGAGTCAGAATAGGAAGATAGGCCAGTAGATTTCTGCCCACTTCCATCTCCAATGGAGACTGGCTGTAAATGGCAGCCGTACATGAGTATTTATGGTTCCAAGCTGTACGTGTCATAATAGAGCCTTACTGACATCACCAGTCAGCTTCAACTGTCAGACATCCAGGGTTATTGCATACAGTCTATCTATCTATCTATCTATCTATCTGTCTCTGTGTATAGATAAATATCTATATAAATATATAGAAATACATATATATCGATATATATTTTTATGGATTTCTACCCAAATATATGGATGTATACATATATAGATATATAGTCATGTAAGGCTGAAGAAAAGACATGCCGTGTGTATAATTTCTTCAGCCTATGATGTGTTTTATTTTCTTTATTCTCAGTATTGCTAGGATCTTCCCAGTATAATATATAGCAACCAATCGCAGCACAGCTTTCATGTAACCTGAGTAGTATAAGAAGTATCAACCAATCACAGCACAGCTTTCATGTTGCCTCAGCAGTATAATATATAGCAACCAATCACAGCACAGCTTTCATGTTACCTTAACAGTATAAAAAATAGCAACCAATCACAGCACAGCTTTCATTTTACCTCAGCATTGGCTGCGGAATCTGCTTTTTATTTTTCAATAACCAACGCATCGGGTAAAATTGGCGCGACTTTCCCGCCGGTTTGAAACCACCCTAGAGAAAATTAGGGCAAAAAGATGGAGAACTGGGAGGTGACCCGCTAATCTCTATGGTGCTGTAATTTGGGTAAATCCAATAGGAGGTGCAGCACGTTTCTGTAAAACCAATAGAGGGCGCTGTTATGTTACTGTAGAAACCAATGGACAGCATGGCAGAGGGGCGGAGAGGGGGTGGAGAGGAGGCAGAGAGGAGGTGGGAGCTCAGTTCTCGCTCCTGGCTCTTCCAGCCCCCCCCCCCCCCCCCCCCCCGCAGATGAGGACGACGTATATCGGCTCGGCGTGAAAACCGAGCCGATATACGTTCGTGTGAATGCACCCTAAGCCAGACGCCTGCTGCACACTGAGGAGGGGCAATCACCATGAAACAGTCTGTCTGTGCATGGCTTCCTGGCTTGGTTTAATATTCCCAATCATTGTTAAGGCTTGTGATAAATCACTTGGATTTGAAGGAATGCTGCATCCAATAGATGGCGCTATAGAGGTATTTTCTTATCCTTATTTGCATAGATATCCCAGAGGAGCTAGCATCACCTTATAAGTTTTCTTACTCATTTTTTAGGTTCTCAAACCCCTCTTCTGTGTGCAGTGCTTGGGTAGTGACTATACCATCCCCTGACCCATTTACCCCATGGGTGTCTCCACATACTTTTTGGGTGCTCTCCTTAAGGAGACACAACACCGCTTCTGACCCACATAGGAATGTGAACCACAGGCCAACTAGGGCTGAGGAGATGGGCGCATTGTCCAGTATCACATGTGTAGTCTAACAGAGCTTACTTTGGGTAAGTGAGAGTTTTGGCCCATGTGAAAGGGGAATTACTGTATGCTAAACTGTTCACTTCATTTTCATTACCTTCTATGACATTTATGGAAATGACACGGCACAGATTATTGTTAGGGGTTCCATCACAGTCCCCTTGTGTAGCCGCACCGCCTCCACGCTCCCCTCATGTAAGCCCACTTTCCTAGTGTAACCGTATTGTCACCACACTCCCCACATGTAACCATACCACGGTTCGAAAAGTGTCATAATAGAGCCTTAAAGGGGTTCTGTCATTAAAAACAAAAAAATATATACTTACCTATTGCTCCCCAGGCAGCCTGCTTACCTCTTCTTCTTATCCCAAATCTTCTCCTGGAGCCGCTTGTCACTTCGGTCACGTGACCTCCAGCAACCTGATTTTCCTCCATCCGGTCAAAAAGCGTACATTGCGCTACCTTCCGCTTCCTTCAGGTCAATGTACGCATACGTCACTAGTGACGTATGCGTACATTGCCTTCTCAGGAAGCGCGGAATGAAAGCAGCCGTGCGAGACAATGGCGCGACTGCGCATGCAGCTATCCTGGAGATAGCTATAGTCTATGGAATATACACGGGCTTTAGCCTTGGCAGTCGTCGTCATTAAAATCTATGTATAGCTACCTGCCATGCTGTCCATTGGTTTCTACAGTAACATTGCAGCGCCCTCTATTAGTTTTACAGAAACGTGCTGCACCTATGCTCCCTTTAATATATGATCCCCAGATAGGGGACGTATCAGATGCAACACGCTCAGGCAGCACTCCGGGCGCACCCACAATGCACTGAGGGAGCTGGAAGACCTTTGCATAGCCCCACCCAACGCTTTCTCAACCGCGCCCCCTCACATCCTCCTCAGTCCTTCCTCTTGCACCGCGCTCACGCATCCTAGGCTTGCAGAGCCTGCAGGACTCGTCACCTCCCTACGCAGGATGGTTAAGCACGCGATGACACTAGAAGCAAGCACTAGTTTGCCTCTGAAGGTGCGTCCGTCGGTCGTTTTGAGAGATCTCTTTTGGTGGACGCATTTCGAGTGGGGACGGACGGAAACTTTTTCCCAAAAATGAGGAAAATTGGCTTCGACCCCATAGGGCTTTATTGGCTTCCCCTGGGCTGGCATTAGTAGACCTTAGTAAGAATAAGAATAGATCAGCATGGTCATCTGAAGAAGTTTAAATGTACAGCAGGCCTTTTTTTTTATTTTTCCCGCCATACATAAATAAATCCATCCATCCATCCATCCATCCATCCATAACTATAGATTATATAGAGAAATAAATCTTGCTATTTGTATAGCGATAGATAGATAGTGTAGATTATAGACATACATTATATCCAGATGATAGATTTTAGATTATTTATATCTATGTAGATTCTATCATCTATATTAATTATATAATAGATCTATGGATTATCTATCTATCTATCAATCAATAGATCTATTATATAATCAACATACATTATAGAATCTACATATATACATAATACAGCTATATGTGTTTGTGTATGTATGTAGATATATATATATATATATATATATATATCTCATCTAAAATCTATCTTTTATCTATATGCACAAAATCTATAATTCAGATATAATCTATATCTATAATCTACATAATTAATAAATAAATAGATAGATTCATTCATACATACATACATACATACACACTGTATGCAAATGAGCCAGGTGTCTGGCAGGCTGATGTCACTGCATTGTGATGTCATCAATTTAGAAGTATAAATACCAGACTTGGCAGCCATGTTAGTCAGTCTCCGCTGCAGCTCGGAGACGGGAGGTGGGGAACCCCTATCTCCTCCGAGAAGCCACAGAACTGGATCCTTTTTATTTTTAGCAGAGTGCATTTTGAATGCAGCACACAAGGGGGAGACAGCGGCCTACCAAAATCCAGTTGGCTGCCGCTGTGGCCTATTTTTTTTTTTTTTAAAAAGGTAGGTTCTGTCCTTCCACGGTGAGGAATAGGCAGGGATGTTCCGTTTTTGCCAGCTGGGGAATGCTTATAGGCAAGGCCTTATTCCTGGTGGTGCATGTAACGTCAGACCACGTTTCAGACATGCAGCAGCGGCACCAGCAGCATTCAGTCAGTCAGTGGCTCGCAAACGTTTCCCATGCAAGTTTACATTAAACAGACACATTTCTTTATTTCCTTTATTGACTGCGGTCTTTATCGAGCCGTTGAACTGTTGCTGTGTCTAGGCATTGAATAAAGCAATACATCCTTTTAAAGTAGACATCCGTTCATTGGAGTTCTTTGCTCCCCGAATGTCGCTCCATCTATAAGCGTTGGCTCTGAAGCACGCATCAGGGGCCAGCCTGCATGCTTGCCGCTTTTGAACTAGCAGCGACTGTAGGTCACTCACACAGGCTGGTTGGAATGGCCTAGCATTATCCTAATACGGAGGTGTAACTTGAAGCTGTGGGGCTCCAGTACGAAGTCTGGAACTGGGCCCCCAACTATAAAGCTTCATTGATAGCATTGGTTTACAATGTGGGAAAGAGAGACTTTATGGGCCCCCTAGGGCTCCGGGTCCCAGGTGCGACCGCACCCACTGTACATACGCCCATGACCCGAATACGTGGAGCATACAGACGTAGGGTGTGTGTGTTGTTGTTTTGCTTCCAGTTAAAATCGCGATTTTGCGCGATTGCGATTTTAACATTACAAGTCCCATAGACCCCTGCAGAAAAAAAACTGCTGCGAATTTCGCAGTGAAAAAAAAAACTGTAGTGGGTAGTCACCCTTATGGGCTGAATAAAACAGCCATTCTGTCGAACATACAATTTGTCCGGCTGCTGTGGCGTCTTGGGAAGTGTCATGTCTCATCTACCTGACTCTATTCATTGACATGTATAACCTGTACTGTATCTGCAAGTGTTTGCCTTCTTTAGTTTGTCCCTTCTGGTTCTCTGTACCCCCTGTATTGCATAACTCCTCCCCTTCCTCCTGCTAGGGAGTTTCCTGTCTATAGCCTATGTGCTAGGTCTCTACTCTGTGCTTTGGCTAATCATCATTCTTTTTACCTACTGCTGAATGTGCATTATACAAGATTTCTACCTGAATAAACCCTGGAATCTTCTCCCATGCCTCTGCAGTGGAGTTGGATGCTGTCTGACAACATATATCTTCTGTGAGTACTGGTTCATAACTACAAGAGAAGTTACTTCAGCCGATACGCTTACAGCCATGTTATTGAGTCAGAATAGGAAGATAGGCCAGTAGATTTCTGCCCACTTCCATCTCCAATGGAGACTGGCTGTAAATGGCAGCCGTACATGAGTATTTATGGTTCCAAGCTGTACGTGTCATAATAGAGCCTTACTGACATCACCAGTCAGCTTCAACTGTCAGACATCCAGGGTTATTGCATACAGTCTATCTATCTATCTATCTATCTATCTATCTATCTATCTATCTGTCTCTGTGTATAGATAAATATCTATATAAATATATAGAAATACATATATATCGATATATATTTTTATGGATTTCTACCCAAATATATGGATGTATACATATATAGATATATAGTCATGTAAGGCTGAAGAAAAGACATGCCGTGTGTATAATTTCTTCAGCCTATGATGTGTTTTATTTTCTTTATTCTCAGTATTGCTAGGATCTTCCCAGTATAATATATAGCAACCAATCGCAGCACAGCTTTCATGTAACCTGAGTAGTATAAGAAGTATCAACCAATCACAGCACAGCTTTCATGTTGCCTCAGCAGTATAATATATAGCAACCAATCACAGCACAGCTTTCATGTTACCTTAACAGTATAAAAAATAGCAACCAATCACAGCACAGCTTTCATTTTACCTCAGCATTGGCTGCGGAATCTGCTTTTTATTTTTCAATAACCAACGCATCGGGTAAAATTGGCGCGACTTTCCCGCCGGTTTGAAACCACCCTAGAGAAAATTAGGGCAAAAAGATGGAGAACTGGGAGGTGACCCGCTAATCTCTATGGTGCTGTAATTTGGGTAAATCCAATAGGAGGTGCAGCACGTTTCTGTAAAACCAATAGAGGGCGCTGTTATGTTACTGTAGAAACCAATGGACAGCATGGCAGAGGGGCGGAGAGGGGGTGGAGAGGAGGCAGAGAGGAGGTGGGAGCTCAGTTCTCGCTCCTGGCTCTTCCAGCCCCCCCCCCCCCCCCCCCCCCCCCGCAGATGAGGACGACGTATATCGGCTCGGCGTGAAAACCGAGCTATACGTTCGTGTGAATGCACCCTAAGCCAGACGCCTGCTGCACACTGAGGAGGGGCAATCACCATGAAACAGTCTGTCTGTGCATGGCTTCCTGGCTTGGTTTAATATTCCCAATCATTGTTAAGGCTTGTGATAAATCACTTGGATTTGAAGGAATGCTGCATCCAATAGATGGCGCTATAGAGGTATTTTCTTATCCTTATTTGCATAGATATCCCAGAGGAGCTAGCATCACCTTATAAGTTTTCTTACTCATTTTTTAGGTTCTCAAACCCCTCTTCTGTGTGCAGTGCTTGGGTAGTGACTATACCATCCCCTGACCCATTTACCCCATGGGTGTCTCCACATACTTTTTGGGTGCTCTCCTTAAGGAGACACAACACCGCTTCTGACCCACATAGGAATGTGAACCACAGGCCAACTAGGGCTGAGGAGATGGGCGCATTGTCCAGTATCACATGTGTAGTCTAACAGAGCTTACTTTGGGTAAGTGAGAGTTTTGGCCCATGTGAAAGGGGAATTACTGTATGCTAAACTGTTCACTTCATTTTCATTACCTTCTATGACATTTATGGAAATGACACGGCACAGATTATTGTTAGGGGTTCCATCACAGTCCCCTTGTGTAGCCGCACCGCCTCCACGCTCCCCTCATGTAAGCCCACTTTCCTAGTGTAACCGTATTGTCACCACACTCCCCACATGTAACCATACCACGGTTCGAAAAGTGTCATAATAGAGCCTTAAAGGGGTTCTGTCATTAAAAACAAAAAAATATATACTTACCTATTGCTCCCCAGGCAGCCTGCTTACCTCTTCTTCTTATCCCAAATCTTCTCCTGGAGCCGCTTGTCACTTCGGTCACGTGACCTCCAGCAACCTGATTTTCCTCCATCCGGTCAAAAAGCGTACATTGCGCTACCTTCCGCTTCCTTCAGGTCAATGTACGCATACGTCACTAGTGACGTATGCGTACATTGCCTTCTCAGGAAGCGCGGAATGAAAGCAGCCGTGCGAGACAATGGCGCGACTGCGCATGCAGCTATCCTGGAGATAGCTATAGTCTATGGAATATACACGGGCTTTAGCCTTGGCAGTCGTCGTCATTAAAATCTATGTATAGCTACCTGCCATGCTGTCCATTGGTTTCTACAGTAACATTGCAGCGCCCTCTATTAGTTTTACAGAAACGTGCTGCACCTATGCTCCCTTTAATATATGATCCCCAGATAGGGGACGTATCAGATGCAACACGCTCAGGCAGCACTCCGGGCGCACCCACAATGCACTGAGGGAGCTGGAAGACCTTTGCATAGCCCCACCCAACGCTTTCTCAACCGCGCCCCCTCACATCCTCCTCAGTCCTTCCTCTTGCACCGCGCTCACGCATCCTAGGCTTGCAGAGCCTGCAGGACTCGTCACCTCCCTACGCAGGATGGTTAAGCACGCGATGACACTAGAAGCAAGCACTAGTTTGCCTCTGAAGGTGCGTCCGTCGGTCGTTTTGAGAGATCTCTTTTGGTGGACGCATTTCGAGTGGGGACGGACGGAAACTTTTTCCCAAAAATGAGGAAAATTGGCTTCGACCCCATAGGGCTTTATTGGCTTCCCCTGGGCTGGCATTAGTAGACCTTAGTAAGAATAAGAATAGATCAGCATGGTCATCTGAAGAAGTTTAAATGTACAGCAGGCCTTTTTTTTTATTTTTCCCGCCATACATAAATAAATCCATCCATCCATCCATCCATCCATCCATCCATAACTATAGATTATATAGAGAAATAAATCTTGCTATTTGTATAGCGATAGATAGATAGTGTAGATTATAGACATACATTATATCCAGATGATAGATTTTAGATTATTTATATCTATGTAGATTCTATCATCTATATTAATTATATAATAGATCTATGGATTATCTATCTATCTATCAATCAATAGATCTATTATATAATCAACATACATTATAGAATCTACATATATACATAATACAGCTATATGTGTTTGTGTATGTATGTAGATATATATATATATATATATATATATATCTCATCTAAAATCTATCTTTTATCTATATGCACAAAATCTATAATTCAGATATAATCTATATCTATAATCTACATAATTAATAAATAAATAGATAGATTCATTCATACATACATACATACATACACACTGTATGCAAATGAGCCAGGTGTCTGGCAGGCTGATGTCACTGCATTGTGATGTCATCAATTTAGAAGTATAAATACCAGACTTGGCAGCCATGTTAGTCAGTCTCCGCTGCAGCTCGGAGACGGGAGGTGGGGAACCCCTATCTCCTCCGAGAAGCCACAGAACTGGATCCTTTTTATTTTTAGCAGAGTGCATTTTGAATGCAGCACACAAGGGGGAGACAGCGGCCTACCAAAATCCAGTTGGCTGCCGCTGTGGCCTATTTTTTTTTTTTTTAAAAAGGTAGGTTCTGTCCTTCCACGGTGAGGAATAGGCAGGGATGTTCCGTTTTTGCCAGCTGGGGAATGCTTATAGGCAAGGCCTTATTCCTGGTGGTGCATGTAACGTCAGACCACGTTTCAGACATGCAGCAGCGGCACCAGCAGCATTCAGTCAGTCAGTGGCTCGCAAACGTTTCCCATGCAAGTTTACATTAAACAGACACATTTCTTTATTTCCTTTATTGACTGCGGTCTTTATCGAGCCGTTGAACTGTTGCTGTGTCTAGGCATTGAATAAAGCAATACATCCTTTTAAAGTAGACATCCGTTCATTGGAGTTCTTTGCTCCCCGAATGTCGCTCCATCTATAAGCGTTGGCTCTGAAGCACGCATCAGGGGCCAGCCTGCATGCTTGCCGCTTTTGAACTAGCAGCGACTGTAGGTCACTCACACAGGCTGGTTGGAATGGCCTAGCATTATCCTAATACGGAGGTGTAACTTGAAGCTGTGGGGCTCCAGTACGAAGTCTGGAACTGGGCCCCCAACTATAAAGCTTCATTGATAGCATTGGTTTACAATGTGGGAAAGAGAGACTTTATGGGCCCCCTAGGGCTCCGGGTCCCAGGTGCGACCGCACCCACTGTACATACGCCCATGACCCGAATACGTGGAGCATACAGACGTAGGGTGTGTGTGTTGTTGTTTTGCTTCCAGTTAAAATCGCGATTTTGCGCGATTGCGATTTTAACATTACAAGTCCCATAGACCCCTGCAGAAAAAAAACTGCTGCGAATTTCGCAGTGAAAAAAAAAACTGTAGTGGGTAGTCACCCTTATGGGCTGAATAAAACAGCCATTCTGTCGAACATACAATTTGTCCGGCTGCTGTGGCGTCTTGGGAAGTGTCATGTCTCATCTACCTGACTCTATTCATTGACATGTATAACCTGTACTGTATCTGCAAGTGTTTGCCTTCTTTAGTTTGTCCCTTCTGGTTCTCTGTACCCCCTGTATTGCATAACTCCTCCCCTTCCTCCTGCTAGGGAGTTTCCTGTCTATAGCCTATGTGCTAGGTCTCTACTCTGTGCTTTGGCTAATCATCATTCTTTTTACCTACTGCTGAATGTGCATTATACAAGATTTCTACCTGAATAAACCCTGGAATCTTCTCCCATGCCTCTGCAGTGGAGTTGGATGCTGTCTGACAACATATATCTTCTGTGAGTACTGGTTCATAACTACAAGAGAAGTTACTTCAGCCGATACGCTTACAGCCATGTTATTGAGTCAGAATAGGAAGATAGGCCAGTAGATTTCTGCCCACTTCCATCTCCAATGGAGACTGGCTGTAAATGGCAGCCGTACATGAGTATTTATGGTTCCAAGCTGTACGTGTCATAATAGAGCCTTACTGACATCACCAGTCAGCTCTTCAACTGTCAGACATCCAGGGTTATTGCATACAGTCTATCTATCTATCTATCTATCTATCTATCTATCTGTCTCTGTGTATAGATAAATATCTATATAAATATATAGAAATACATATATATCGATATATATTTTTATGGATTTCTACCCAAATATATGGATGTATACATATATAGATATATAGTCATGTAAGGCTGAAGAAAAGACATGCCGTGTGTATAATTTCTTCAGCCTATGATGTGTTTTATTTTCTTTATTCTCAGTATTGCTAGGATCTTCCCAGTATAATATATAGCAACCAATCGCAGCACAGCTTTCATGTAACCTGAGTAGTATAAGAAGTATCAACCAATCACAGCACAGCTTTCATGTTGCCTCAGCAGTATAATATATAGCAACCAATCACAGCACAGCTTTCATGTTACCTTAACAGTATAAAAAATAGCAACCAATCACAGCACAGCTTTCATTTTACCTCAGCATTGGCTGCGGAATCTGCTTTTTATTTTTCAATAACCAACGCATCGGGTAAAATTGGCGCGACTTTCCCGCCGGTTTGAAACCACCCTAGAGAAAATTAGGGCAAAAAGATGGAGAACTGGGAGGTGACCCGCTAATCTCTATGGTGCTGTAATTTGGGTAAATCCAATAGGAGGTGCAGCACGTTTCTGTAAAACCAATAGAGGGCGCTGTTATGTTACTGTAGAAACCAATGGACAGCATGGCAGAGGGGCGGAGAGGGGGTGGAGAGGAGGCAGAGAGGAGGTGGGAGCTCAGTTCTCGCTCCTGTTCCAGCCCCCCCCCCCCCCCCGCAGATGAGGACGACGTATATCGGCTCGGCGTGAAAACCGAGCCGATATACGTTCGTGTGAATGCACCCTAAGCCAGACGCCTGCTGCACACTGAGGAGGGGCAATCACCATGAAACAGTCTGTCTGTGCATGGCTTCCTGGCTTGGTTTAATATTCCCAATCATTGTTAAGGCTTGTGATAAATCACTTGGATTTGAAGGAATGCTGCATCCAATAGATGGCGCTATAGAGGTATTTTCTTATCCTTATTTGCATAGATATCCCAGAGGAGCTAGCATCACCTTATAAGTTTTCTTACTCATTTTTTAGGTTCTCAAACCCCTCTTCTGTGTGCAGTGCTTGGGTAGTGACTATACCATCCCCTGACCCATTTACCCCATGGGTGTCTCCACATACTTTTTGGGTGCTCTCCTTAAGGAGACACAACACCGCTTCTGACCCACATAGGAATGTGAACCACAGGCCAACTAGGGCTGAGGAGATGGGCGCATTGTCCAGTATCACATGTGTAGTCTAACAGAGCTTACTTTGGGTAAGTGAGAGTTTTGGCCCATGTGAAAGGGGAATTACTGTATGCTAAACTGTTCACTTCATTTTCATTACCTTCTATGACATTTATGGAAATGACACGGCACAGATTATTGTTAGGGGTTCCATCACAGTCCCCTTGTGTAGCCGCACCGCCTCCACGCTCCCCTCATGTAAGCCCACTTTCCTAGTGTAACCGTATTGTCACCACACTCCCCACATGTAACCATACCACGGTTCGAAAAGTGTCATAATAGAGCCTTAAAGGGGTTCTGTCATTAAAAACAAAAAAATATATACTTACCTATTGCTCCCCAGGCAGCCTGCTTACCTCTTCTTCTTATCCCAAATCTTCTCCTGGAGCCGCTTGTCACTTCGGTCACGTGACCTCCAGCAACCTGATTTTCCTCCATCCGGTCAAAAAGCGTACATTGCGCTACCTTCCGCTTCCTTCAGGTCAATGTACGCATACGTCACTAGTGACGTATGCGTACATTGCCTTCTCAGGAAGCGCGGAATGAAAGCAGCCGTGCGAGACAATGGCGCGACTGCGCATGCAGCTATCCTGGAGATAGCTATAGTCTATGGAATATACACGGGCTTTAGCCTTGGCAGTCGTCGTCATTAAAATCTATGTATAGCTACCTGCCATGCTGTCCATTGGTTTCTACAGTAACATTGCAGCGCCCTCTATTAGTTTTACAGAAACGTGCTGCACCTATGCTCCCTTTAATATATGATCCCCAGATAGGGGACGTATCAGATGCAACACGCTCAGGCAGCACTCCGGGCGCACCCACAATGCACTGAGGGAGCTGGAAGACCTTTGCATAGCCCCACCCAACGCTTTCTCAACCGCGCCCCCTCACATCCTCCTCAGTCCTTCCTCTTGCACCGCGCTCACGCATCCTAGGCTTGCAGAGCCTGCAGGACTCGTCACCTCCCTACGCAGGATGGTTAAGCACGCGATGACACTAGAAGCAAGCACTAGTTTGCCTCTGAAGGTGCGTCCGTCGGTCGTTTTGAGAGATCTCTTTTGGTGGACGCATTTCGAGTGGGGACGGACGGAAACTTTTTCCCAAAAATGAGGAAAATTGGCTTCGACCCCATAGGGCTTTATTGGCTTCCCCTGGGCTGGCATTAGTAGACCTTAGTAAGAATAAGAATAGATCAGCATGGTCATCTGAAGAAGTTTAAATGTACAGCAGGCCTTTTTTTTTATTTTTCCCGCCATACATAAATAAATCCATCCATCCATCCATCCATCCATCCATAACTATAGATTATATAGAGAAATAAATCTTGCTATTTGTATAGCGATAGATAGATAGTGTAGATTATAGACATACATTATATCCAGATGATAGATTTTAGATTATTTATATCTATGTAGATTCTATCATCTATATTAATTATATAATAGATCTATGGATTATCTATCTATCTATCAATCAATAGATCTATTATATAATCAACATACATTATAGAATCTACATATATACATAATACAGCTATATGTGTTTGTGTATTAGATATATATATATATATATATATATATATCTCATCTAAAATCTATCTTTTATCTATATGCACAAAATCTATAATTCAGATATAATCTATATCTATAATCTACATAATTAATAAATAAATAGATAGATTCATTCATACATACATACATACATACACACTGTATGCAAATGAGCCAGGTGTCTGGCAGGCTGATGTCACTGCATTGTGATGTCATCAATTTAGAAGTATAAATACCAGACTTGGCAGCCATGTTAGTCAGTCTCCGCTGCAGCTCGGAGACGGGAGGTGGGGAACCCCTATCTCCTCCGAGAAGCCACAGAACTGGATCCTTTTTATTTTTAGCAGAGTGCATTTTGAATGCAGCACACAAGGGGGAGACAGCGGCCTACCAAAATCCAGTTGGCTGCCGCTGTGGCCTATTTTTTTTTTTTTTAAAAAGGTAGGTTCTGTCCTTCCACGGTGAGGAATAGGCAGGGATGTTCCGTTTTTGCCAGCTGGGGAATGCTTATAGGCAAGGCCTTATTCCTGGTGGTGCATGTAACGTCAGACCACGTTTCAGACATGCAGCAGCGGCACCAGCAGCATTCAGTCAGTCAGTGGCTCGCAAACGTTTCCCATGCAAGTTTACATTAAACAGACACATTTCTTTATTTCCTTTATTGACTGCGGTCTTTATCGAGCCGTTGAACTGTTGCTGTGTCTAGGCATTGAATAAAGCAATACATCCTTTTAAAGTAGACATCCGTTCATTGGAGTTCTTTGCTCCCCGAATGTCGCTCCATCTATAAGCGTTGGCTCTGAAGCACGCATCAGGGGCCAGCCTGCATGCTTGCCGCTTTTGAACTAGCAGCGACTGTAGGTCACTCACACAGGCTGGTTGGAATGGCCTAGCATTATCCTAATACGGAGGTGTAACTTGAAGCTGTGGGGCTCCAGTACGAAGTCTGGAACTGGGCCCCCAACTATAAAGCTTCATTGATAGCATTGGTTTACAATGTGGGAAAGAGAGACTTTATGGGCCCCCTAGGGCTCCGGGTCCCAGGTGCGACCGCACCCACTGTACATACGCCCATGACCCGAATACGTGGAGCATACAGACGTAGGGTGTGTGTGTTGTTGTTTTGCTTCCAGTTAAAATCGCGATTTTGCGCGATTGCGATTTTAACATTACAAGTCCCATAGACCCCTGCAGAAAAAAAACTGCTGCGAATTTCGCAGTGAAAAAAAAAACTGTAGTGGGTAGTCACCCTTATGGGCTGAATAAAACAGCCATTCTGTCGAACATACAATTTGTCCGGCTGCTGTGGCGTCTTGGGAAGTGTCATGTCTCATCTACCTGACTCTATTCATTGACATGTATAACCTGTACTGTATCTGCAAGTGTTTGCCTTCTTTAGTTTGTCCCTTCTGGTTCTCTGTACCCCCTGTATTGCATAACTCCTCCCCTTCCTCCTGCTAGGGAGTTTCCTGTCTATAGCCTATGTGCTAGGTCTCTACTCTGTGCTTTGGCTAATCATCATTCTTTTTACCTACTGCTGAATGTGCATTATACAAGATTTCTACCTGAATAAACCCTGGAATCTTCTCCCATGCCTCTGCAGTGGAGTTGGATGCTGTCTGACAACATATATCTTCTGTGAGTACTGGTTCATAACTACAAGAGAAGTTACTTCAGCCGATACGCTTACAGCCATGTTATTGAGTCAGAATAGGAAGATAGGCCAGTAGATTTCTGCCCACTTCCATCTCCAATGGAGACTGGCTGTAAATGGCAGCCGTACATGAGTATTTATGGTTCCAAGCTGTACGTGTCATAATAGAGCCTTACTGACATCACCAGTCAGCTTCAACTGTCAGACATCCAGGGTTATTGCATACAGTCTATCTATCTATCTATCTATCTATCTATCTATCTATCTATCTATCTATCTATCTATCTATCTATCTATCTATCTATCTGTCTCTGTGTATAGATAAATATCTATATAAATATATAGAAATACATATATATCGATATATATTTTTATGGATTTCTACCCAAATATATGGATGTATACATATATAGATATATAGTCATGTAAGGCTGAAGAAAAGACATGCCGTGTGTATAATTTCTTCAGCCTATGATGTGTTTTATTTTCTTTATTCTCAGTATTGCTAGGATCTTCCCAGTATAATATATAGCAACCAATCGCAGCACAGCTTTCATGTAACCTGAGTAGTATAAGAAGTATCAACCAATCACAGCACAGCTTTCATGTTGCCTCAGCAGTATAATATATAGCAACCAATCACAGCACAGCTTTCATGTTACCTTAACAGTATAAAAAATAGCAACCAATCACAGCACAGCTTTCATTTTACCTCAGCATTGGCTGCGGAATCTGCTTTTTATTTTTCAATAACCAACGCATCGGGTAAAATTGGCGCGACTTTCCCGCCGGTTTGAAACCACCCTAGAGAAAATTAGGGCAAAAAGATGGAGAACTGGGAGGTGACCCGCTAATCTCTATGGTGCTGTAATTTGGGTAAATCCAATAGGAGGTGCAGCACGTTTCTGTAAAACCAATAGAGGGCGCTGTTATGTTACTGTAGAAACCAATGGACAGCATGGCAGAGGGGCGGAGAGGGGGTGGAGAGGAGGCAGAGAGGAGGTGGGAGCTCAGTTCTCGCTCCTGGCTCTTCCAGCCCCCCCCCCCCCCCCGCAGATGAGGACGACGTATATCGGCTCGGCGTGAAAACCGAGCCGATATACGTTCGTGTGAATGCACCCTAAGCCAGACGCCTGCTGCACACTGAGGAGGGGCAATCACCATGAAACAGTCTGTCTGTGCATGGCTTCCTGGCTTGGTTTAATATTCCCAATCATTGTTAAGGCTTGTGATAAATCACTTGGATTTGAAGGAATGCTGCATCCAATAGATGGCGCTATAGAGGTATTTTCTTATCCTTATTTGCATAGATATCCCAGAGGAGCTAGCATCACCTTATAAGTTTTCTTACTCATTTTTTAGGTTCTCAAACCCCTCTTCTGTGTGCAGTGCTTGGGTAGTGACTATACCATCCCCTGACCCATTTACCCCATGGGTGTCTCCACATACTTTTTGGGTGCTCTCCTTAAGGAGACACAACACCGCTTCTGACCCACATAGGAATGTGAACCACAGGCCAACTAGGGCTGAGGAGATGGGCGCATTGTCCAGTATCACATGTGTAGTCTAACAGAGCTTACTTTGGGTAAGTGAGAGTTTTGGCCCATGTGAAAGGGGAATTACTGTATGCTAAACTGTTCACTTCATTTTCATTACCTTCTATGACATTTATGGAAATGACACGGCACAGATTATTGTTAGGGGTTCCATCACAGTCCCCTTGTGTAGCCGCACCGCCTCCACGCTCCCCTCATGTAAGCCCACTTTCCTAGTGTAACCGTATTGTCACCACACTCCCCACATGTAACCATACCACGGTTCGAAAAGTGTCATAATAGAGCCTTAAAGGGGTTCTGTCATTAAAAACAAAAAAATATATACTTACCTATTGCTCCCCAGGCAGCCTGCTTACCTCTTCTTCTTATCCCAAATCTTCTCCTGGAGCCGCTTGTCACTTCGGTCACGTGACCTCCAGCAACCTGATTTTCCTCCATCCGGTCAAAAAGCGTACATTGCGCTACCTTCCGCTTCCTTCAGGTCAATGTACGCATACGTCACTAGTGACGTATGCGTACATTGCCTTCTCAGGAAGCGCGGAATGAAAGCAGCCGTGCGAGACAATGGCGCGACTGCGCATGCAGCTATCCTGGAGATAGCTATAGTCTATGGAATATACACGGGCTTTAGCCTTGGCAGTCGTCGTCATTAAAATCTATGTATAGCTACCTGCCAGCTGTCCATTGGTTTCTACAGTAACATTGCAGCGCCCTCTATTAGTTTTACAGAAACGTGCTGCACCTATGCTCCCTTTAATATATGATCCCCAGATAGGGGACGTATCAGATGCAACACGCTCAGGCAGCACTCCGGGCGCACCCACAATGCACTGAGGGAGCTGGAAGACCTTTGCATAGCCCCACCCAACGCTTTCTCAACCGCGCCCCCTCACATCCTCCTCAGTCCTTCCTCTTGCACCGCGCTCACGCATCCTAGGCTTGCAGAGCCTGCAGGACTCGTCACCTCCCTACGCAGGATGGTTAAGCACGCGATGACACTAGAAGCAAGCACTAGTTTGCCTCTGAAGGTGCGTCCGTCGGTCGTTTTGAGAGATCTCTTTTGGTGGACGCATTTCGAGTGGGGACGGACGGAAACTTTTTCCCAAAAATGAGGAAAATTGGCTTCGACCCCATAGGGCTTTATTGGCTTCCCCTGGGCTGGCATTAGTAGACCTTAGTAAGAATAAGAATAGATCAGCATGGTCATCTGAAGAAGTTTAAATGTACAGCAGGCCTTTTTTTTTATTTTTCCCGCCATACATAAATAAATCCATCCATCCATCCATCCATCCATCCATAACTATAGATTATATAGAGAAATAAATCTTGCTATTTGTATAGCGATAGATAGATAGTGTAGATTATAGACATACATTATATCCAGATGATAGATTTTAGATTATTTATATCTATGTAGATTCTATCATCTATATTAATTATATAATAGATCTATGGATTATCTATCTATCTATCAATCAATAGATCTATTATATAATCAACATACATTATAGAATCTACATATATACATAATACAGCTATATGTGTTTGTGTATGTATGTAGATATATATATATATATATATATATATATATATCTCATCTAAAATCTATCTTTTATCTATATGCACAAAATCTATAATTCAGATATAATCTATATCTATAATCTACATAATTAATAAATAAATAGATAGATTCATTCATACATACATACATACATACACACTGTATGCAAATGAGCCAGGTGTCTGGCAGGCTGATGTCACTGCATTGTGATGTCATCAATTTAGAAGTATAAATACCAGACTTGGCAGCCATGTTAGTCAGTCTCCGCTGCAGCTCGGAGACGGGAGGTGGGGAACCCCTATCTCCTCCGAGAAGCCACAGAACTGGATCCTTTTTATTTTTAGCAGAGTGCATTTTGAATGCAGCACACAAGGGGGAGACAGCGGCCTACCAAAATCCAGTTGGCTGCCGCTGTGGCCTATTTTTTTTTTTTTTAAAAAGGTAGGTTCTGTCCTTCCACGGTGAGGAATAGGCAGGGATGTTCCGTTTTTGCCAGCTGGGGAATGCTTATAGGCAAGGCCTTATTCCTGGTGGTGCATGTAACGTCAGACCACGTTTCAGACATGCAGCAGCGGCACCAGCAGCATTCAGTCAGTCAGTGGCTCGCAAACGTTTCCCATGCAAGTTTACATTAAACAGACACATTTCTTTATTTCCTTTATTGACTGCGGTCTTTATCGAGCCGTTGAACTGTTGCTGTGTCTAGGCATTGAATAAAGCAATACATCCTTTTAAAGTAGACATCCGTTCATTGGAGTTCTTTGCTCCCCGAATGTCGCTCCATCTATAAGCGTTGGCTCTGAAGCACGCATCAGGGGCCAGCCTGCATGCTTGCCGCTTTTGAACTAGCAGCGACTGTAGGTCACTCACACAGGCTGGTTGGAATGGCCTAGCATTATCCTAATACGGAGGTGTAACTTGAAGCTGTGGGGCTCCAGTACGAAGTCTGGAACTGGGCCCCCAACTATAAAGCTTCATTGATAGCATTGGTTTACAATGTGGGAAAGAGAGACTTTATGGGCCCCCTAGGGCTCCGGGTCCCAGGTGCGACCGCACCCACTGTACATACGCCCATGACCCGAATACGTGGAGCATACAGACGTAGGGTGTGTGTGTTGTTGTTTTGCTTCCAGTTAAAATCGCGATTTTGCGCGATTGCGATTTTAACATTACAAGTCCCATAGACCCCTGCAGAAAAAAAACTGCTGCGAATTTCGCAGTGAAAAAAAAAACTGTAGTGGGTAGTCACCCTTATGGGCTGAATAAAACAGCCATTCTGTCGAACATACAATTTGTCCGGCTGCTGTGGCGTCTTGGGAAGTGTCATGTCTCATCTACCTGACTCTATTCATTGACATGTATAACCTGTACTGTATCTGCAAGTGTTTGCCTTCTTTAGTTTGTCCCTTCTGGTTCTCTGTACCCCCTGTATTGCATAACTCCTCCCCTTCCTCCTGCTAGGGAGTTTCCTGTCTATAGCCTATGTGCTAGGTCTCTACTCTGTGCTTTGGCTAATCATCATTCTTTTTACCTACTGCTGAATGTGCATTATACAAGATTTCTACCTGAATAAACCCTGGAATCTTCTCCCATGCCTCTGCAGTGGAGTTGGATGCTGTCTGACAACATATATCTTCTGTGAGTACTGGTTCATAACTACAAGAGAAGTTACTTCAGCCGATACGCTTACAGCCATGTTATTGAGTCAGAATAGGAAGATAGGCCAGTAGATTTCTGCCCACTTCCATCTCCAATGGAGACTGGCTGTAAATGGCAGCCGTACATGAGTATTTATGGTTCCAAGCTGTACGTGTCATAATAGAGCCTTACTGACATCACCAGTCAGCTTCAACTGTCAGACATCCAGGGTTATTGCATACAGTCTATCTATCTATCTATCTATCTATCTAT
This sequence comes from Eleutherodactylus coqui, assembly GCF_035609145.1. Classification (NCBI taxonomy): domain Eukaryota; kingdom Metazoa; phylum Chordata; class Amphibia; order Anura; family Eleutherodactylidae; genus Eleutherodactylus; species Eleutherodactylus coqui. The sequence continues at coordinate 12,350,304 of NC_089848.1, read as the reverse complement.
CTATCTATCTATCTATCTATCTATCTATCTATCTATCTATCTATCTATCTATCTATCTATCTATCTGTCTCTGTGTATAGATAAATATCTATATAAATATATAGAAATACATATATATCGATATATATTTTTATGGATTTCTACCCAAATATATGGATGTATACATATATAGATATATAGTCATGTAAGGCTGAAGAAAAGACATGCCGTGTGTATAATTTCTTCAGCCTATGATGTGTTTTATTTTCTTTATTCTCAGTATTGCTAGGATCTTCCCAGTATAATATATAGCAACCAATCGCAGCACAGCTTTCATGTAACCTGAGTAGTATAAGAAGTATCAACCAATCACAGCACAGCTTTCATGTTGCCTCAGCAGTATAATATATAGCAACCAATCACAGCACAGCTTTCATGTTACCTTAACAGTATAAAAAATAGCAACCAATCACAGCACAGCTTTCATTTTACCTCAGCATTGGCTGCGGAATCTGCTTTTTATTTTTCAATAACCAACGCATCGGGTAAAATTGGCGCGACTTTCCCGCCGGTTTGAAACCACCCTAGAGAAAATTAGGGCAAAAAGATGGAGAACTGGGAGGTGACCCGCTAATCTCTATGGTGCTGTAATTTGGGTAAATCCAATAGGAGGTGCAGCACGTTTCTGTAAAACCAATAGAGGGCGCTGTTATGTTACTGTAGAAACCAATGGACAGCATGGCAGAGGGGCGGAGAGGGGGTGGAGAGGAGGCAGAGAGGAGGTGGGAGCTCAGTTCTCGCTCCTGGCTCTTCCAGCCCCCCCCGCAGATGAGGACGACGTATATCGGCTCGGCGTGAAAACCGAGCCGATATACGTTCGTGTGAATGCACCCTAAGCCAGACGCCTGCTGCACACTGAGGAGGGGCAATCACCATGAAACAGTCTGTCTGTGCATGGCTTCCTGGCTTGGTTTAATATTCCCAATCATTGTTAAGGCTTGTGATAAATCACTTGGATTTGAAGGAATGCTGCATCCAATAGATGGCGCTATAGAGGTATTTTCTTATCCTTATTTGCATAGATATCCCAGAGGAGCTAGCATCACCTTATAAGTTTTCTTACTCATTTTTTAGGTTCTCAAACCCCTCTTCTGTGTGCAGTGCTTGGGTAGTGACTATACCATCCCCTGACCCATTTACCCCATGGGTGTCTCCACATACTTTTTGGGTGCTCTCCTTAAGGAGACACAACACCGCTTCTGACCCACATAGGAATGTGAACCACAGGCCAACTAGGGCTGAGGAGATGGGCGCATTGTCCAGTATCACATGTGTAGTCTAACAGAGCTTACTTTGGGTAAGTGAGAGTTTTGGCCCATGTGAAAGGGGAATTACTGTATGCTAAACTGTTCACTTCATTTTCATTACCTTCTATGACATTTATGGAAATGACACGGCACAGATTATTGTTAGGGGTTCCATCACAGTCCCCTTGTGTAGCCGCACCGCCTCCACGCTCCCCTCATGTAAGCCCACTTTCCTAGTGTAACCGTATTGTCACCACACTCCCCACATGTAACCATACCACGGTTCGAAAAGTGTCATAATAGAGCCTTAAAGGGGTTCTGTCATTAAAAACAAAAAAATATATACTTACCTATTGCTCCCCAGGCAGCCTGCTTACCTCTTCTTCTTATCCCAAATCTTCTCCTGGAGCCGCTTGTCACTTCGGTCACGTGACCTCCAGCAACCTGATTTTCCTCCATCCGGTCAAAAAGCGTACATTGCGCTACCTTCCGCTTCCTTCAGGTCAATGTACGCATACGTCACTAGTGACGTATGCGTACATTGCCTTCTCAGGAAGCGCGGAATGAAAGCAGCCGTGCGAGACAATGGCGCGACTGCGCATGCAGCTATCCTGGAGATAGCTATAGTCTATGGAATATACACGGGCTTTAGCCTTGGCAGTCGTCGTCATTAAAATCTATGTATAGCTACCTGCCATGCTGTCCATTGGTTTCTACAGTAACATTGCAGCGCCCTCTATTAGTTTTACAGAAACGTGCTGCACCTATGCTCCCTTTAATATATGATCCCCAGATAGGGGACGTATCAGATGCAACACGCTCAGGCAGCACTCCGGGCGCACCCACAATGCACTGAGGGAGCTGGAAGACCTTTGCATAGCCCCACCCAACGCTTTCTCAACCGCGCCCCCTCACATCCTCCTCAGTCCTTCCTCTTGCACCGCGCTCACGCATCCTAGGCTTGCAGAGCCTGCAGGACTCGTCACCTCCCTACGCAGGATGGTTAAGCACGCGATGACACTAGAAGCAAGCACTAGTTTGCCTCTGAAGGTGCGTCCGTCGGTCGTTTTGAGAGATCTCTTTTGGTGGACGCATTTCGAGTGGGGACGGACGGAAACTTTTTCCCAAAAATGAGGAAAATTGGCTTCGACCCCATAGGGCTTTATTGGCTTCCCCTGGGCTGGCATTAGTAGACCTTAGTAAGAATAAGAATAGATCAGCATGGTCATCTGAAGAAGTTTAAATGTACAGCAGGCCTTTTTTTTTATTTTTCCCGCCATACATAAATAAATCCATCCATCCATCCATCCATCCATCCATAACTATAGATTATATAGAGAAATAAATCTTGCTATTTGTATAGCGATAGATAGATAGTGTAGATTATAGACATACATTATATCCAGATGATAGATTTTAGATTATTTATATCTATGTAGATTCTATCATCTATATTAATTATATAATAGATCTATGGATTATCTATCTATCTATCAATCAATAGATCTATTATATAATCAACATACATTATAGAATCTACATATATACATAATACAGCTATATGTGTTTGTGTATGTATGTAGATATATATATATATATATCTCATCTAAAATCTATCTTTTATCTATATGCACAAAATCTATAATTCAGATATAATCTATATCTATAATCTACATAATTAATAAATAAATAGATAGATTCATTCATACATACATACATACACACTGTATGCAAATGAGCCAGGTGTCTGGCAGGCTGATGTCACTGCATTGTGATGTCATCAATTTAGAAGTATAAATACCAGACTTGGCAGCCATGTTAGTCAGTCTCCGCTGCAGCTCGGAGACGGGAGGTGGGGAACCCCTATCTCCTCCGAGAAGCCACAGAACTGGATCCTTTTTATTTTTAGCAGAGTGCATTTTGAATGCAGCACACAAGGGGGAGACAGCGGCCTACCAAAATCCAGTTGGCTGCCGCTGTGGCCTATTTTTTTTTTTTTTTTAAAAGGTAGGTTCTGTCCTTCCACGGTGAGGAATAGGCAGGGATGTTCCGTTTTTGCCAGCTGGGGAATGCTTATAGGCAAGGCCTTATTCCTGGTGGTGCATGTAACGTCAGACCACGTTTCAGACATGCAGCAGCGGCACCAGCAGCATTCAGTCAGTCAGTGGCTCGCAAACGTTTCCCATGCAAGTTTACATTAAACAGACACATTTCTTTATTTCCTTTATTGACTGCGGTCTTTATCGAGCCGTTGAACTGTTGCTGTGTCTAGGCATTGAATAAAGCAATACATCCTTTTAAAGTAGACATCCGTTCATTGGAGTTCTTTGCTCCCCGAATGTCGCTCCATCTATAAGCGTTGGCTCTGAAGCACGCATCAGGGGCCAGCCTGCATGCTTGCCGCTTTTGAACTAGCAGCGACTGTAGGTCACTCACACAGGCTGGTTGGAATGGCCTAGCATTATCCTAATACGGAGGTGTAACTTGAAGCTGTGGGGCTCCAGTACGAAGTCTGGAACTGGGCCCCCAACTATAAAGCTTCATTGATAGCATTGGTTTACAATGTGGGAAAGAGAGACTTTATGGGCCCCCTAGGGCTCCGGGTCCCAGGTGCGACCGCACCCACTGTACATACGCCCATGACCCGAATACGTGGAGCATACAGACGTAGGGTGTGTGTGTTGTTGTTTTGCTTCCAGTTAAAATCGCGATTTTGCGCGATTGCGATTTTAACATTACAAGTCCCATAGACCCCTGCAGAAAAAAAACTGCTGCGAATTTCGCAGTGAAAAAAAAAACTGTAGTGGGTAGTCACCCTTATGGGCTGAATAAAACAGCCATTCTGTCGAACATACAATTTGTCCGGCTGCTGTGGCGTCTTGGGAAGTGTCATGTCTCATCTACCTGACTCTATTCATTGACATGTATAACCTGTACTGTATCTGCAAGTGTTTGCCTTCTTTAGTTTGTCCCTTCTGGTTCTCTGTACCCCCTGTATTGCATAACTCCTCCCCTTCCTCCTGCTAGGGAGTTTCCTGTCTATAGCCTATGTGCTAGGTCTCTACTCTGTGCTTTGGCTAATCATCATTCTTTTTACCTACTGCTGAATGTGCATTATACAAGATTTCTACCTGAATAAACCCTGGAATCTTCTCCCATGCCTCTGCAGTGGAGTTGGATGCTGTCTGACAACATATATCTTCTGTGAGTACTGGTTCATAACTACAAGAGAAGTTACTTCAGCCGATACGCTTACAGCCATGTTATTGAGTCAGAATAGGAAGATGGGCCAGTACATTTCTGCCCACTTCCATCTCCAATGGAGACTGGCTGTAAATGGCAGCCGTACATGAGTATTTATGGTTCCAAGCTGTACGTGTCATAATAGAGCCTTACTGACATCACCAGTCAGCTTCAACTGTCAGACATCCAGGGTTATTGCATACAGTCTATCTATCTATCTATCTATCTATCTGTCTCTGTGTATAGATAAATATCTATATAAATATATAGAAATACATATATATCGATATATATTTTTATGGATTTCTACCCAAATATATGGATGTATACATATATAGATATATAGTCATGTAAGGCTGAAGAAAAGACATGCCGTGTGTATAATTTCTTCAGCCTATGATGTGTTTTATTTTCTTTATTCTCAGTATTGCTAGGATCTTCCCAGTATAATATATAGCAACCAATCGCAGCACAGCTTTCATGTAACCTGAGTAGTATAAGAAGTATCAACCAATCACAGCACAGCTTTCATGTTGCCTCAGCAGTATAATATATAGCAACCAATCACAGCACAGCTTTCATGTTACCTTAACAGTATAAAAAATAGCAACCAATCACAGCACAGCTTTCATTTTACCTCAGCATTGGCTGCGGAATCTGCTTTTTATTTTTCAATAACCAACGCATCGGGTAAAATTGGCGCGACTTTCCCGCCGGTTTGAAACCACCCTAGAGAAAATTAGGGCAAAAAGATGGAGAACTGGGAGGTGACCCGCTAATCTCTATGGTGCTGTAATTTGGGTAAATCCAATAGGAGGTGCAGCACGTTTCTGTAAAACCAATAGAGGGCGCTGTTATGTTACTGTAGAAACCAATGGACAGCATGGCAGAGGGGCGGAGAGGGGGTGGAGAGGAGGCAGAGAGGAGGTGGGAGCTCAGTTCTCGCTCCTGGCTCTTCCAGCCCCCCCCGCAGATGAGGACGACGTATATCGGCTCGGCGTGAAAACCGAGCCGATATACGTTCGTGTGAATGCACCCTAAGCCAGACGCCTGCTGCACACTGAGGAGGGGCAATCACCATGAAACAGTCTGTCTGTGCATGGCTTCCTGGCTTGGTTTAATATTCCCAATCATTGTTAAGGCTTGTGATAAATCACTTGGATTTGAAGGAATGCTGCATCCAATAGATGGCGCTATAGAGGTATTTTCTTATCCTTATTTGCATAGATATCCCAGAGGAGCTAGCATCACCTTATAAGTTTTCTTACTCATTTTTTAGGTTCTCAAACCCCTCTTCTGTGTGCAGTGCTTGGGTAGTGACTATACCATCCCCTGACCCATTTACCCCATGGGTGTCTCCACATACTTTTTGGGTGCTCTCCTTAAGGAGACACAACACCGCTTCTGACCCACATAGGAATGTGAACCACAGGCCAACTAGGGCTGAGGAGATGGGCGCATTGTCCAGTATCACATGTGTAGTCTAACAGAGCTTACTTTGGGTAAGTGAGAGTTTTGGCCCATGTGAAAGGGGAATTACTGTATGCTAAACTGTTCACTTCATTTTCATTACCTTCTATGACATTTATGGAAATGACACGGCACAGATTATTGTTAGGGGTTCCATCACAGTCCCCTTGTGTAGCCGCACCGCCTCCACGCTCCCCTCATGTAAGCCCACTTTCCTAGTGTAACCGTATTGTCACCACACTCCCCACATGTAACCATACCACGGTTCGAAAAGTGTCATAATAGAGCCTTAAAGGGGTTCTGTCATTAAAAACAAAAAAATATATACTTACCTATTGCTCCCCAGGCAGCCTGCTTACCTCTTCTTCTTATCCCAAATCTTCTCCTGGAGCCGCTTGTCACTTCGGTCACGTGACCTCCAGCAACCTGATTTTCCTCCATCCGGTCAAAAAGCGTACATTGCGCTACCTTCCGCTTCCTTCAGGTCAATGTACGCATACGTCACTAGTGACGTATGCGTACATTGCCTTCTCAGGAAGCGCGGAATGAAAGCAGCCGTGCGAGACAATGGCGCGACTGCGCATGCAGCTATCCTGGAGATAGCTATAGTCTATGGAATATACACGGGCTTTAGCCTTGGCAGTCGTCGTCATTAAAATCTATGTATAGCTACCTGCCATGCTGTCCATTGGTTTCTACAGTAACATTGCAGCGCCCTCTATTAGTTTTACAGAAACGTGCTGCACCTATGCTCCCTTTAATATATGATCCCCAGATAGGGGACGTATCAGATGCAACACGCTCAGGCAGCACTCCGGGCGCACCCACAATGCACTGAGGGAGCTGGAAGACCTTTGCATAGCCCCACCCAACGCTTTCTCAACCGCGCCCCCTCACATCCTCCTCAGTCCTTCCTCTTGCACCGCGCTCACGCATCCTAGGCTTGCAGAGCCTGCAGGACTCGTCACCTCCCTACGCAGGATGGTTAAGCACGCGATGACACTAGAAGCAAGCACTAGTTTGCCTCTGAAGGTGCGTCCGTCGGTCGTTTTGAGAGATCTCTTTTGGTGGACGCATTTCGAGTGGGGACGGACGGAAACTTTTTCCCAAAAATGAGGAAAATTGGCTTCGACCCCATAGGGCTTTATTGGCTTCCCCTGGGCTGGCATTAGTAGACCTTAGTAAGAATAAGAATAGATCAGCATGGTCATCTGAAGAAGTTTAAATGTACAGCAGGCCTTTTTTTTTATTTTTCCCGCCATACATAAATAAATCCATCCATCCATCCATCCATCCATCCATAACTATAGATTATATAGAGAAATAAATCTTGCTATTTGTATAGCGATAGATAGATAGTGTAGATTATAGACATACATTATATCCAGATGATAGATTTTAGATTATTTATATCTATGTAGATTCTATCATCTATATTAATTATATAATAGATCTATGGATTATCTATCTATCTATCAATCAATAGATCTATTATATAATCAACATACATTATAGAATCTACATATATACATAATACAGCTATATGTGTTTGTGTATGTATGTAGATATATATATATATATATATATATATATATCTCATCTAAAATCTATCTTTTATCTATATGCACAAAATCTATAATTCAGATATAATCTATATCTATAATCTACATAATTAATAAATAAATAGATAGATTCATTCATACATACATACATACACACTGTATGCAAATGAGCCAGGTGTCTGGCAGGCTGATGTCACTGCATTGTGATGTCATCAATTTAGAAGTATAAATACCAGACTTGGCAGCCATGTTAGTCAGTCTCCGCTGCAGCTCGGAGACGGGAGGTGGGGAACCCCTATCTCCTCCGAGAAGCCACAGAACTGGATCCTTTTTATTTTTAGCAGAGTGCATTTTGAATGCAGCACACAAGGGGGAGACAGCGGCCTACCAAAATCCAGTTGGCTGCCGCTGTGGCCTATTTTTTTTTTTTTTAAAAAGGTAGGTTCTGTCCTTCCACGGTGAGGAATAGGCAGGGATGTTCCGTTTTTGCCAGCTGGGGAATGCTTATAGGCAAGGCCTTATTCCTGGTGGTGCATGTAACGTCAGACCACGTTTCAGACATGCAGCAGCGGCACCAGCAGCATTCAGTCAGTCAGTGGCTCGCAAACGTTTCCCATGCAAGTTTACATTAAACAGACACATTTCTTTATTTCCTTTATTGACTGCGGTCTTTATCGAGCCGTTGAACTGTTGCTGTGTCTAGGCATTGAATAAAGCAATACATCCTTTTAAAGTAGACATCCGTTCATTGGAGTTCTTTGCTCCCCGAATGTCGCTCCATCTATAAGCGTTGGCTCTGAAGCACGCATCAGGGGCCAGCCTGCATGCTTGCCGCTTTTGAACTAGCAGCGACTGTAGGTCACTCACACAGGCTGGTTGGAATGGCCTAGCATTATCCTAATACGGAGGTGTAACTTGAAGCTGTGGGGCTCCAGTACGAAGTCTGGAACTGGGCCCCCAACTATAAAGCTTCATTGATAGCATTGGTTTACAATGTGGGAAAGAGAGACTTTATGGGCCCCCTAGGGCTCCGGGTCCCAGGTGCGACCGCACCCACTGTACATACGCCCATGACCCGAATACGTGGAGCATACAGACGTAGGGTGTGTGTGTTGTTGTTTTGCTTCCAGTTAAAATCGCGATTTTGCGCGATTGCGATTTTAACATTACAAGTCCCATAGACCCCTGCAGAAAAAAAACTGCTGCGAATTTCGCAGTGAAAAAAAAAACTGTAGTGGGTAGTCACCCTTATGGGCTGAATAAAACAGCCATTCTGTCGAACATACAATTTGTCCGGCTGCTGTGGCGTCTTGGGAAGTGTCATGTCTCATCTACCTGACTCTATTCATTGACATGTATAACCTGTACTGTATCTGCAAGTGTTTGCCTTCTTTAGTTTGTCCCTTCTGGTTCTCTGTACCCCCTGTATTGCATAACTCCTCCCCTTCCTCCTGCTAGGGAGTTTCCTGTCTATAGCCTATGTGCTAGGTCTCTACTCTGTGCTTTGGCTAATCATCATTCTTTTTACCTACTGCTGAATGTGCATTATACAAGATTTCTACCTGAATAAACCCTGGAATCTTCTCCCATGCCTCTGCAGTGGAGTTGGATGCTGTCTGACAACATATATCTTCTGTGAGTACTGGTTCATAACTACAAGAGAAGTTACTTCAGCCGATACGCTTACAGCCATGTTATTGAGTCAGAATAGGAAGATAGGCCAGTAGATTTCTGCCCACTTCCATCTCCAATGGAGACTGGCTGTAAATGGCAGCCGTACATGAGTATTTATGGTTCCAAGCTGTACGTGTCATAATAGAGCCTTACTGACATCACCAGTCAGCTTCAACTGTCAGACATCCAGGGTTATTGCATACAGTCTATCTATCTATCTATCTATCTATCTATCTATCCTATCTATCCTATCTATCTATCTATCTATCTATCTATCTATCTATCTATCTGTCTCTGTGTATAGATAAATATCTATATAAATATATAGAAATACATATATATCGATATATATTTTTATGGATTTCTACCCAAATATATGGATGTATACATATATAGATATATAGTCATGTAAGGCTGAAGAAAAGACATGCCGTGTGTATAATTTCTTCAGCCTATGATGTGTTTTATTTTCTTTATTCTCAGTATTGCTAGGATCTTCCCAGTATAATATATAGCAACCAATCGCAGCACAGCTTTCATGTAACCTGAGTAGTATAAGAAGTATCAACCAATCACAGCACAGCTTTCATGTTGCCTCAGCAGTATAATATATAGCAACCAATCACAGCACAGCTTTCATGTTACCTTAACAGTATAAAAAATAGCAACCAATCACAGCACAGCTTTCATTTTACCTCAGCATTGGCTGCGGAATCTGCTTTTTATTTTTCAATAACCAACGCATCGGGTAAAATTGGCGCGACTTTCCCGCCGGTTTGAAACCACCCTAGAGAAAATTAGGGCAAAAAGATGGAGAACTGGGAGGTGACCCGCTAATCTCTATGGTGCTGTAATTTGGGTAAATCCAATAGGAGGTGCAGCACGTTTCTGTAAAACCAATAGAGGGCGCTGTTATGTTACTGTAGAAACCAATGGACAGCATGGCAGAGGGGCGGAGAGGGGGTGGAGAGGAGGCAGAGAGGAGGTGGGAGCTCAGTTCTCGCTCCTGGCTCTTCCAGCCCCCCCCGCAGATGAGGACGACGTATATCGGCTCGGCGTGAAAACCGAGCCGATATACGTTCGTGTGAATGCACCCTAAGCCAGACGCCTGCTGCACACTGAGGAGGGGCAATCACCATGAAACAGTCTGTCTGTGCATGGCTTCCTGGCTTGGTTTAATATTCCCAATCATTGTTAAGGCTTGTGATAAATCACTTGGATTTGAAGGAATGCTGCATCCAATAGATGGCGCTATAGAGGTATTTTCTTATCCTTATTTGCATAGATATCCCAGAGGAGCTAGCATCACCTTATAAGTTTTCTTACTCATTTTTTAGGTTCTCAAACCCCTCTTCTGTGTGCAGTGCTTGGGTAGTGACTATACCATCCCCTGACCCATTTACCCCATGGGTGTCTCCACATACTTTTTGGGTGCTCTCCTTAAGGAGACACAACACCGCTTCTGACCCACATAGGAATGTGAACCACAGGCCAACTAGGGCTGAGGAGATGGGCGCATTGTCCAGTATCACATGTGTAGTCTAACAGAGCTTACTTTGGGTAAGTGAGAGTTTTGGCCCATGTGAAAGGGGAATTACTGTATGCTAAACTGTTCACTTCATTTTCATTACCTTCTATGACATTTATGGAAATGACACGGCACAGATTATTGTTAGGGGTTCCATCACAGTCCCCTTGTGTAGCCGCACCGCCTCCACGCTCCCCTCATGTAAGCCCACTTTCCTAGTGTAACCGTATTGTCACCACACTCCCCACATGTAACCATACCACGGTTCGAAAAGTGTCATAATAGAGCCTTAAAGGGGTTCTGTCATTAAAAACAAAAAAATATATACTTACCTATTGCTCCCCAGGCAGCCTGCTTACCTCTTCTTCTTATCCCAAATCTTCTCCTGGAGCCGCTTGTCACTTCGGTCACGTGACCTCCAGCAACCTGATTTTCCTCCATCCGGTCAAAAAGCGTACATTGCGCTACCTTCCGCTTCCTTCAGGTCAATGTACGCATACGTCACTAGTGACGTATGCGTACATTGCCTTCTCAGGAAGCGCGGAATGAAAGCAGCCGTGCGAGACAATGGCGCGACTGCGCATGCAGCTATCCTGGAGATAGCTATAGTCTATGGAATATACACGGGCTTTAGCCTTGGCAGTCGTCGTCATTAAAATCTATGTATAGCTACCTGCCATGCTGTCCATTGGTTTCTACAGTAACATTGCAGCGCCCTCTATTAGTTTTACAGAAACGTGCTGCACCTATGCTCCCTTTAATATATGATCCCCAGATAGGGGACGTATCAGATGCAACACGCTCAGGCAGCACTCCGGGCGCACCCACAATGCACTGAGGGAGCTGGAAGACCTTTGCATAGCCCCACCCAACGCTTTCTCAACCGCGCCCCCTCACATCCTCCTCAGTCCTTCCTCTTGCACCGCGCTCACGCATCCTAGGCTTGCAGAGCCTGCAGGACTCGTCACCTCCCTACGCAGGATGGTTAAGCACGCGATGACACTAGAAGCAAGCACTAGTTTGCCTCTGAAGGTGCGTCCGTCGGTCGTTTTGAGAGATCTCTTTTGGTGGACGCATTTCGAGTGGGGACGGACGGAAACTTTTTCCCAAAAATGAGGAAAATTGGCTTCGACCCCATAGGGCTTTATTGGCTTCCCCTGGGCTGGCATTAGTAGACCTTAGTAAGAATAAGAATAGATCAGCATGGTCATCTGAAGAAGTTTAAATGTACAGCAGGCCTTTTTTTTTATTTTTCCCGCCATACATAAATAAATCCATCCATCCATCCATCCATCCATCCATCCATAACTATAGATTATATAGAGAAATAAATCTTGCTATTTGTATAGCGATAGATAGATAGTGTAGATTATAGACATACATTATATCCAGATGATAGATTTTAGATTATTTATATCTATGTAGATTCTATCATCTATATTAATTATATAATAGATCTATGGATTATCTATCTATCTATCAATCAATAGATCTATTATATAATCAACATACATTATAGAATCTACATATATACATAATACAGCTATATGTGTTTGTGTATGTATGTAGATATATATATATATATATATATATCTCATCTAAAATCTATCTTTTATCTATATGCACAAAATCTATAATTCAGATATAATCTATATCTATAATCTACATAATTAATAAATAAATAGATAGATTCATTCATACATACATACATACATACACACTGTATGCAAATGAGCCAGGTGTCTGGCAGGCTGATGTCACTGCATTGTGATGTCATCAATTTAGAAGTATAAATACCAGACTTGGCAGCCATGTTAGTCAGTCTCCGCTGCAGCTCGGAGACGGGAGGTGGGGAACCCCTATCTCCTCCGAGAAGCCACAGAACTGGATCCTTTTTATTTTTAGCAGAGTGCATTTTGAATGCAGCACACAAGGGGGAGACAGCGGCCTACCAAAATCCAGTTGGCTGCCGCTGTGGCCTATTTTTTTTTTTTTTAAAAAGGTAGGTTCTGTCCTTCCACGGTGAGGAATAGGCAGGGATGTTCCGTTTTTGCCAGCTGGGGAATGCTTATAGGCAAGGCCTTATTCCTGGTGGTGCATGTAACGTCAGACCACGTTTCAGACATGCAGCAGCGGCACCAGCAGCATTCAGTCAGTCAGTGGCTCGCAAACGTTTCCCATGCAAGTTTACATTAAACAGACACATTTCTTTATTTCCTTTATTGACTGCGGTCTTTATCGAGCCGTTGAACTGTTGCTGTGTCTAGGCATTGAATAAAGCAATACATCCTTTTAAAGTAGACATCCGTTCATTGGAGTTCTTTGCTCCCCGAATGTCGCTCCATCTATAAGCGTTGGCTCTGAAGCACGCATCAGGGGCCAGCCTGCATGCTTGCCGCTTTTGAACTAGCAGCGACTGTAGGTCACTCACACAGGCTGGTTGGAATGGCCTAGCATTATCCTAATACGGAGGTGTAACTTGAAGCTGTGGGGCTCCAGTACGAAGTCTGGAACTGGGCCCCCAACTATAAAGCTTCATTGATAGCATTGGTTTACAATGTGGGAAAGAGAGACTTTATGGGCCCCCTAGGGCTCCGGGTCCCAGGTGCGACCGCACCCACTGTACATACGCCCATGACCCGAATACGTGGAGCATACAGACGTAGGGTGTGTGTGTTGTTGTTTTGCTTCCAGTTAAAATCGCGATTTTGCGCGATTGCGATTTTAACATTACAAGTCCCATAGACCCCTGCAGAAAAAAAACTGCTGCGAATTTCGCAGTGAAAAAAAAAACTGTAGTGGGTAGTCACCCTTATGGGCTGAATAAAACAGCCATTCTGTCGAACATACAATTTGTCCGGCTGCTGTGGCGTCTTGGGAAGTGTCATGTCTCATCTACCTGACTCTATTCATTGACATGTATAACCTGTACTGTATCTGCAAGTGTTTGCCTTCTTTAGTTTGTCCCTTCTGGTTCTCTGTACCCCCTGTATTGCATAACTCCTCCCCTTCCTCCTGCTAGGGAGTTTCCTGTCTATAGCCTATGTGCTAGGTCTCTACTCTGTGCTTTGGCTAATCATCATTCTTTTTACCTACTGCTGAATGTGCATTATACAAGATTTCTACCTGAATAAACCCTGGAATCTTCTCCCATGCCTCTGCAGTGGAGTTGGATGCTGTCTGACAACATATATCTTCTGTGAGTACTGGTTCATAACTACAAGAGAAGTTACTTCAGCCGATACGCTTACAGCCATGTTATTGAGTCAGAATAGGAAGATAGGCCAGTAGATTTCTGCCCACTTCCATCTCCAATGGAGACTGGCTGTAAATGGCAGCCGTACATGAGTATTTATGGTTCCAAGCTGTACGTGTCATAATAGAGCCTTACTGACATCACCAGTCAGCTTCAACTGTCAGACATCCAGGGTTATTGCATACAGTCTATCTATCTATCTATCTATCTATCTATCTATCTGTCTCTGTGTATAGATAAATATCTATATAAATATATAGAAATACATATATATCGATATATATTTTTATGGATTTCTACCCAAATATATGGATGTATACATATATAGATATATAGTCATGTAAGGCTGAAGAAAAGACATGCCGTGTGTATAATTTCTTCAGCCTATGATGTGTTTTATTTTCTTTATTCTCAGTATTGCTAGGATCTTCCCAGTATAATATATAGCAACCAATCGCAGCACAGCTTTCATGTAACCTGAGTAGTATAAGAAGTATCAACCAATCACAGCACAGCTTTCATGTTGCCTCAGCAGTATAATATATAGCAACCAATCACAGCACAGCTTTCATGTTACCTTAACAGTATAAAAAATAGCAACCAATCACAGCACAGCTTTCATTTTACCTCAGCATTGGCTGCGGAATCTGCTTTTTATTTTTCAATAACCAACGCATCGGGTAAAATTGGCGCGACTTTCCCGCCGGTTTGAAACCACCCTAGAGAAAATTAGGGCAAAAAGATGGAGAACTGGGAGGTGACCCGCTAATCTCTATGGTGCTGTAATTTGGGTAAATCCAATAGGAGGTGCAGCACGTTTCTGTAAAACCAATAGAGGGCGCTGTTATGTTACTGTAGAAACCAATGGACAGCATGGCAGAGGGGCGGAGAGGGGGTGGAGAGGAGGCAGAGAGGAGGTGGGAGCTCAGTTCTCGCTCCTGGCTCTTCCAGCCCCCCCCCCCCCCCCCGCAGATGAGGACGACGTATATCGGCTCGGCGTGAAAACCGAGCCGATATACGTTCGTGTGAATGCACCCTAAGCCAGACGCCTGCTGCACACTGAGGAGGGGCAATCACCATGAAACAGTCTGTCTGTGCATGGCTTCCTGGCTTGGTTTAATATTCCCAATCATTGTTAAGGCTTGTGATAAATCACTTGGATTTGAAGGAATGCTGCATCCAATAGATGGCGCTATAGAGGTATTTTCTTATCCTTATTTGCATAGATATCCCAGAGGAGCTAGCATCACCTTATAAGTTTTCTTACTCATTTTTTAGGTTCTCAAACCCCTCTTCTGTGTGCAGTGCTTGGGTAGTGACTATACCATCCCCTGACCCATTTACCCCATGGGTGTCTCCACATACTTTTTGGGTGCTCTCCTTAAGGAGACACAACACCGCTTCTGACCCACATAGGAATGTGAACCACAGGCCAACTAGGGCTGAGGAGATGGGCGCATTGTCCAGTATCACATGTGTAGTCTAACAGAGCTTACTTTGGGTAAGTGAGAGTTTTGGCCCATGTGAAAGGGGAATTACTGTATGCTAAACTGTTCACTTCATTTTCATTACCTTCTATGACATTTATGGAAATGACACGGCACAGATTATTGTTAGGGGTTCCATCACAGTCCCCTTGTGTAGCCGCACCGCCTCCACGCTCCCCTCATGTAAGCCCACTTTCCTAGTGTAACCGTATTGTCACCACACTCCCCACATGTAACCATACCACGGTTCGAAAAGTGTCATAATAGAGCCTTAAAGGGGTTCTGTCATTAAAAACAAAAAAATATATACTTACCTATTGCTCCCCAGGCAGCCTGCTTACCTCTTCTTCTTATCCCAAATCTTCTCCTGGAGCCGCTTGTCACTTCGGTCACGTGACCTCCAGCAACCTGATTTTCCTCCATCCGGTCAAAAAGCGTACATTGCGCTACCTTCTGCTTCCTTCAGGTCAATGTACGCATACGTCACTAGTGACGTATGCGTACATTGCCTTCTCAGGAAGCGCGGAATGAAAGCAGCCGTGCGAGACAATGGCGCGACTGCGCATGCAGCTATCCTGGAGATAGCTATAGTCTATGGAATATACACGGGCTTTAGCCTTGGCAGTCGTCGTCATTAAAATCTATGTATAGCTACCTGCCATGCTGTCCATTGGTTTCTACAGTAACATTGCAGCGCCCTCTATTAGTTTTACAGAAACGTGCTGCACCTATGCTCCCTTTAATATATGATCCCCAGATAGGGGACGTATCAGATGCAACACGCTCAGGCAGCACTCCGGGCGCACCCACAATGCACTGAGGGAGCTGGAAGACCTTTGCATAGCCCCACCCAACGCTTTCTCAACCGCGCCCCCTCACATCCTCCTCAGTCCTTCCTCTTGCACCGCGCTCACGCATCCTAGGCTTGCAGAGCCTGCAGGACTCGTCACCTCCCTACGCAGGATGGTTAAGCACGCGATGACACTAGAAGCAAGCACTAGTTTGCCTCTGAAGGTGCGTCCGTCGGTCGTTTTGAGAGATCTCTTTTGGTGGACGCATTTCGAGTGGGGACGGACGGAAACTTTTTCCCAAAAATGAGGAAAATTGGCTTCGACCCCATAGGGCTTTATTGGCTTCCCCTGGGCTGGCATTAGTAGACCTTAGTAAGAATAAGAATAGATCAGCATGGTCATCTGAAGAAGTTTAAATGTACAGCAGGCCTTTTTTTTTATTTTTCCCGCCATACATAAATAAATCCATCCATCCATCCATCCATCCATCCATCCATAACTATAGATTATATAGAGAAATAAATCTTGCTATTTGTATAGCGATAGATAGATAGTGTAGATTATAGACATACATTATATCCAGATGATAGATTTTAGATTATTTATATCTATGTAGATTCTATCATCTATATTAATTATATAATAGATCTATGGATTATCTATCTATCTATCAATCAATAGATCTATTATATAATCAACATACATTATAGAATCTACATATATACATAATACAGCTATATGTGTTTGTGTATGTATGTAGATATATATATATATATATATATATCTCATCTAAAATCTATCTTTTATCTATATGCACAAAATCTATAATTCAGATATAATCTATATCTATAATCTACATAATTAATAAATAAATAGATAGATTCATTCATACATACATACATACATACACACTGTATGCAAATGAGCCAGGTGTCTGGCAGGCTGATGTCACTGCATTGTGATGTCATCAATTTAGAAGTATAAATACCAGA
Source organism: Eleutherodactylus coqui (assembly GCF_035609145.1). Classification (NCBI taxonomy): domain Eukaryota; kingdom Metazoa; phylum Chordata; class Amphibia; order Anura; family Eleutherodactylidae; genus Eleutherodactylus; species Eleutherodactylus coqui. The sequence goes on along the minus strand of NC_089848.1, from coordinate 12,333,015 downwards.
CTTGGCAGCCATGTTAGTCAGTCTCCGCTGCAGCTCGGAGACGGGAGGTGGGGAACCCCTATCTCCTCCGAGAAGCCACAGAACTGGATCCTTTTTATTTTTAGCAGAGTGCATTTTGAATGCAGCACACAAGGGGGAGACAGCGGCCTACCAAAATCCAGTTGGCTGCCGCTGTGGCCTATTTTTTTTTTTTTTAAAAAGGTAGGTTCTGTCCTTCCACGGTGAGGAATAGGCAGGGATGTTCCGTTTTTGCCAGCTGGGGAATGCTTATAGGCAAGGCCTTATTCCTGGTGGTGCATGTAACGTCAGACCACGTTTCAGACATGCAGCAGCGGCACCAGCAGCATTCAGTCAGTCAGTGGCTCGCAAACGTTTCCCATGCAAGTTTACATTAAACAGACACATTTCTTTATTTCCTTTATTGACTGCGGTCTTTATCGAGCCGTTGAACTGTTGCTGTGTCTAGGCATTGAATAAAGCAATACATCCTTTTAAAGTAGACATCCGTTCATTGGAGTTCTTTGCTCCCCGAATGTCGCTCCATCTATAAGCGTTGGCTCTGAAGCACGCATCAGGGGCCAGCCTGCATGCTTGCCGCTTTTGAACTAGCAGCGACTGTAGGTCACTCACACAGGCTGGTTGGAATGGCCTAGCATTATCCTAATACGGAGGTGTAACTTGAAGCTGTGGGGCTCCAGTACGAAGTCTGGAACTGGGCCCCCAACTATAAAGCTTCATTGATAGCATTGGTTTACAATGTGGGAAAGAGAGACTTTATGGGCCCCCTAGGGCTCCGGGTCCCAGGTGCGACCGCACCCACTGTACATACGCCCATGACCCGAATACGTGGAGCATACAGACGTAGGGTGTGTGTGTTGTTGTTTTGCTTCCAGTTAAAATCGCGATTTTGCGCGATTGCGATTTTAACATTACAAGTCCCATAGACCCCTGCAGAAAAAAAACTGCTGCGAATTTCGCAGTGAAAAAAAAAACTGTAGTGGGTAGTCACCCTTATGGGCTGAATAAAACAGCCATTCTGTCGAACATACAATTTGTCCGGCTGCTGTGGCGTCTTGGGAAGTGTCATGTCTCATCTACCTGACTCTATTCATTGACATGTATAACCTGTACTGTATCTGCAAGTGTTTGCCTTCTTTAGTTTGTCCCTTCTGGTTCTCTGTACCCCCTGTATTGCATAACTCCTCCCCTTCCTCCTGCTAGGGAGTTTCCTGTCTATAGCCTATGTGCTAGGTCTCTACTCTGTGCTTTGGCTAATCATCATTCTTTTTACCTACTGCTGAATGTGCATTATACAAGATTTCTACCTGAATAAACCCTGGAATCTTCTCCCATGCCTCTGCAGTGGAGTTGGATGCTGTCTGACAACATATATCTTCTGTGAGTACTGGTTCATAACTACAAGAGAAGTTACTTCAGCCGATACGCTTACAGCCATGTTATTGAGTCAGAATAGGAAGATAGGCCAGTAGATTTCTGCCCACTTCCATCTCCAATGGAGACTGGCTGTAAATGGCAGCCGTACATGAGTATTTATGGTTCCAAGCTGTACGTGTCATAATAGAGCCTTACTGACATCACCAGTCAGCTTCAACTGTCAGACATCCAGGGTTATTGCATACAGTCTATCTATCTATCTATCTATCTATCTATCTATCTGTCTCTGTGTATAGATAAATATCTATATAAATATATAGAAATACATATATATCGATATATATTTTTATGGATTTCTACCCAAATATATGGATGTATACATATATAGATATATAGTCATGTAAGGCTGAAGAAAAGACATGCCGTGTGTATAATTTCTTCAGCCTATGATGTGTTTTATTTTCTTTATTCTCAGTATTGCTAGGATCTTCCCAGTATAATATATAGCAACCAATCGCAGCACAGCTTTCATGTAACCTGAGTAGTATAAGAAGTATCAACCAATCACAGCACAGCTTTCATGTTGCCTCAGCAGTATAATATATAGCAACCAATCACAGCACAGCTTTCATGTTACCTTAACAGTATAAAAAATAGCAACCAATCACAGCACAGCTTTCATTTTACCTCAGCATTGGCTGCGGAATCTGCTTTTTATTTTTCAATAACCAACGCATCGGGTAAAATTGGCGCGACTTTCCCGCCGGTTTGAAACCACCCTAGAGAAAATTAGGGCAAAAAGATGGAGAACTGGGAGGTGACCCGCTAATCTCTATGGTGCTGTAATTTGGGTAAATCCAATAGGAGGTGCAGCACGTTTCTGTAAAACCAATAGAGGGCGCTGTTATGTTACTGTAGAAACCAATGGACAGCATGGCAGAGGGGCGGAGAGGGGGTGGAGAGGAGGCAGAGAGGAGGTGGGAGCTCAGTTCTCGCTCCTGGCTCTTCCAGCCCCCCCCCCCCCCCCCGCAGATGAGGACGACGTATATCGGCTCGGCGTGAAAACCGAGCCGATATACGTTCGTGTGAATGCACCCTAAGCCAGACGCCTGCTGCACACTGAGGAGGGGCAATCACCATGAAACAGTCTGTCTGTGCATGGCTTCCTGGCTTGGTTTAATATTCCCAATCATTGTTAAGGCTTGTGATAAATCACTTGGATTTGAAGGAATGCTGCATCCAATAGATGGCGCTATAGAGGTATTTTCTTATCCTTATTTGCATAGATATCCCAGAGGAGCTAGCATCACCTTATAAGTTTTCTTACTCATTTTTTAGGTTCTCAAACCCCTCTTCTGTGTGCAGTGCTTGGGTAGTGACTATACCATCCCCTGACCCATTTACCCCATGGGTGTCTCCACATACTTTTTGGGTGCTCTCCTTAAGGAGACACAACACCGCTTCTGACCCACATAGGAATGTGAACCACAGGCCAACTAGGGCTGAGGAGATGGGCGCATTGTCCAGTATCACATGTGTAGTCTAACAGAGCTTACTTTGGGTAAGTGAGAGTTTTGGCCCATGTGAAAGGGGAATTACTGTATGCTAAACTGTTCACTTCATTTTCATTACCTTCTATGACATTTATGGAAATGACACGGCACAGATTATTGTTAGGGGTTCCATCACAGTCCCCTTGTGTAGCCGCACCGCCTCCACGCTCCCCTCATGTAAGCCCACTTTCCTAGTGTAACCGTATTGTCACCACACTCCCCACATGTAACCATACCACGGTTCGAAAAGTGTCATAATAGAGCCTTAAAGGGGTTCTGTCATTAAAAACAAAAAAATATATACTTACCTATTGCTCCCCAGGCAGCCTGCTTACCTCTTCTTCTTATCCCAAATCTTCTCCTGGAGCCGCTTGTCACTTCGGTCACGTGACCTCCAGCAACCTGATTTTCCTCCATCCGGTCAAAAAGCGTACATTGCGCTACCTTCTGCTTCCTTCAGGTCAATGTACGCATACGTCACTAGTGACGTATGCGTACATTGCCTTCTCAGGAAGCGCGGAATGAAAGCAGCCGTGCGAGACAATGGCGCGACTGCGCATGCAGCTATCCTGGAGATAGCTATAGTCTATGGAATATACACGGGCTTTAGCCTTGGCAGTCGTCGTCATTAAAATCTATGTATAGCTACCTGCCATGCTGTCCATTGGTTTCTACAGTAACATTGCAGCGCCCTCTATTAGTTTTACAGAAACGTGCTGCACCTATGCTCCCTTTAATATATGATCCCCAGATAGGGGACGTATCAGATGCAACACGCTCAGGCAGCACTCCGGGCGCACCCACAATGCACTGAGGGAGCTGGAAGACCTTTGCATAGCCCCACCCAACGCTTTCTCAACCGCGCCCCCTCACATCCTCCTCAGTCCTTCCTCTTGCACCGCGCTCACGCATCCTAGGCTTGCAGAGCCTGCAGGACTCGTCACCTCCCTACGCAGGATGGTTAAGCACGCGATGACACTAGAAGCAAGCACTAGTTTGCCTCTGAAGGTGCGTCCGTCGGTCGTTTTGAGAGATCTCTTTTGGTGGACGCATTTCGAGTGGGGACGGACGGAAACTTTTTCCCAAAAATGAGGAAAATTGGCTTCGACCCCATAGGGCTTTATTGGCTTCCCCTGGGCTGGCATTAGTAGACCTTAGTAAGAATAAGAATAGATCAGCATGGTCATCTGAAGAAGTTTAAGTGTACAGCAGGCCTTTTTTTTTATTTTTCCCGCCATACATAAATAAATCCATCCATCCATCCATCCATCCATCCATCCATAACTATAGATTATATAGAGAAATAAATCTTGCTATTTGTATAGCGATAGATAGATAGTGTAGATTATAGACATACATTATATCCAGATGATAGATTTTAGATTATTTATATCTATGTAGATTCTATCATCTATATTAATTATATAATAGATCTATGGATTATCTATCTATCTATCAATCAATAGATCTATTATATAATCAACATACATTATAGAATCTACATATATACATAATACAGCTATATGTGTTTGTGTATGTATGTAGATATATATATATATATATATATCTCATCTAAAATCTATCTTTTATCTATATGCACAAAATCTATAATTCAGATATAATCTATATCTATAATCTACATAATTAATAAATAAATAGATAGATTCATTCATACATACATACATACATACACACTGTATGCAAATGAGCCAGGTGTCTGGCAGGCTGATGTCACTGCATTGTGATGTCATCAATTTAGAAGTATAAATACCAGACTTGGCAGCCATGTTAGTCAGTCTCCGCTGCAGCTCGGAGACGGGAGGTGGGGAACCCCTATCTCCTCCGAGAAGCCACAGAACTGGATCCTTTTTATTTTTAGCAGAGTGCATTTTGAATGCAGCACACAAGGGGGAGACAGCGGCCTACCAAAATCCAGTTGGCTGCCGCTGTGGCCTATTTTTTTTTTTTTTAAAAAGGTAGGTTCTGTCCTTCCACGGTGAGGAATAGGCAGGGATGTTCCGTTTTTGCCAGCTGGGGAATGCTTATAGGCAAGGCCTTATTCCTGGTGGTGCATGTAACGTCAGACCACGTTTCAGACATGCAGCAGCGGCACCAGCAGCATTCAGTCAGTCAGTGGCTCGCAAACGTTTCCCATGCAAGTTTACATTAAACAGACACATTTCTTTATTTCCTTTATTGACTGCGGTCTTTATCGAGCCGTTGAACTGTTGCTGTGTCTAGGCATTGAATAAAGCAATACATCCTTTTAAAGTAGACATCCGTTCATTGGAGTTCTTTGCTCCCCGAATGTCGCTCCATCTATAAGCGTTGGCTCTGAAGCACGCATCAGGGGCCAGCCTGCATGCTTGCCGCTTTTGAACTAGCAGCGACTGTAGGTCACTCACACAGGCTGGTTGGAATGGCCTAGCATTATCCTAATACGGAGGTGTAACTTGAAGCTGTGGGGCTCCAGTACGAAGTCTGGAACTGGGCCCCCAACTATAAAGCTTCATTGATAGCATTGGTTTACAATGTGGGAAAGAGAGACTTTATGGGCCCCCTAGGGCTCCGGGTCCCAGGTGCGACCGCACCCACTGTACATACGCCCATGACCCGAATACGTGGAGCATACAGACGTAGGGTGTGTGTGTTGTTGTTTTGCTTCCAGTTAAAATCGCGATTTTGCGCGATTGCGATTTTAACATTACAAGTCCCATAGACCCCTGCAGAAAAAAAACTGCTGCGAATTTCGCAGTGAAAAAAAAAACTGTAGTGGGTAGTCACCCTTATGGGCTGAATAAAACAGCCATTCTGTCGAACATACAATTTGTCCGGCTGCTGTGGCGTCTTGGGAAGTGTCATGTCTCATCTACCTGACTCTATTCATTGACATGTATAACCTGTACTGTATCTGCAAGTGTTTGCCTTCTTTAGTTTGTCCCTTCTGGTTCTCTGTACCCCCTGTATTGCATAACTCCTCCCCTTCCTCCTGCTAGGGAGTTTCCTGTCTATAGCCTATGTGCTAGGTCTCTACTCTGTGCTTTGGCTAATCATCATTCTTTTTACCTACTGCTGAATGTGCATTATACAAGATTTCTACCTGAATAAACCCTGGAATCTTCTCCCATGCCTCTGCAGTGGAGTTGGATGCTGTCTGACAACATATATCTTCTGTGAGTACTGGTTCATAACTACAAGAGAAGTTACTTCAGCCGATACGCTTACAGCCATGTTATTGAGTCAGAATAGGAAGATAGGCCAGTAGATTTCTGCCCACTTCCATCTCCAATGGAGACTGGCTGTAAATGGCAGCCGTACATGAGTATTTATGGTTCCAAGCTGTACGTGTCATAATAGAGCCTTACTGACATCACCAGTCAGCTTCAACTGTCAGACATCCAGGGTTATTGCATACAGTCTATCTATCTATCTATCTATCTATCTATCTATCTGTCTCTGTGTATAGATAAATATCTATATAAATATATAGAAATACATATATATCGATATATATTTTTATGGATTTCTACCCAAATATATGGATGTATACATATATAGATATATAGTCATGTAAGGCTGAAGAAAAGACATGCCGTGTGTATAATTTCTTCAGCCTATGATGTGTTTTATTTTCTTTATTCTCAGTATTGCTAGGATCTTCCCAGTATAATATATAGCAACCAATCGCAGCACAGCTTTCATGTAACCTGAGTAGTATAAGAAGTATCAACCAATCACAGCACAGCTTTCATGTTGCCTCAGCAGTATAATATATAGCAACCAATCACAGCACAGCTTTCATGTTACCTTAACAGTATAAAAAATAGCAACCAATCACAGCACAGCTTTCATTTTACCTCAGCATTGGCTGCGGAATCTGCTTTTTATTTTTCAATAACCAACGCATCGGGTAAAATTGGCGCGACTTTCCCGCCGGTTTGAAACCACCCTAGAGAAAATTAGGGCAAAAAGATGGAGAACTGGGAGGTGACCCGCTAATCTCTATGGTGCTGTAATTTGGGTAAATCCAATAGGAGGTGCAGCACGTTTCTGTAAAACCAATAGAGGGCGCTGTTATGTTACTGTAGAAACCAATGGACAGCATGGCAGAGGGGCGGAGAGGGGGTGGAGAGGAGGCAGAGAGGAGGTGGGAGCTCAGTTCTCGCTCCTGGCTCTTCCAGCCCCCCCCCCCCCCCCCGCAGATGAGGACGACGTATATCGGCTCGGCGTGAAAACCGAGCCGATATACGTTCGTGTGAATGCACCCTAAGCCAGACGCCTGCTGCACACTGAGGAGGGGCAATCACCATGAAACAGTCTGTCTGTGCATGGCTTCCTGGCTTGGTTTAATATTCCCAATCATTGTTAAGGCTTGTGATAAATCACTTGGATTTGAAGGAATGCTGCATCCAATAGATGGCGCTATAGAGGTATTTTCTTATCCTTATTTGCATAGATATCCCAGAGGAGCTAGCATCACCTTATAAGTTTTCTTACTCATTTTTTAGGTTCTCAAACCCCTCTTCTGTGTGCAGTGCTTGGGTAGTGACTATACCATCCCCTGACCCATTTACCCCATGGGTGTCTCCACATACTTTTTGGGTGCTCTCCTTAAGGAGACACAACACCGCTTCTGACCCACATAGGAATGTGAACCACAGGCCAACTAGGGCTGAGGAGATGGGCGCATTGTCCAGTATCACATGTGTAGTCTAACAGAGCTTACTTTGGGTAAGTGAGAGTTTTGGCCCATGTGAAAGGGGAATTACTGTATGCTAAACTGTTCACTTCATTTTCATTACCTTCTATGACATTTATGGAAATGACACGGCACAGATTATTGTTAGGGGTTCCATCACAGTCCCCTTGTGTAGCCGCACCGCCTCCACGCTCCCCTCATGTAAGCCCACTTTCCTAGTGTAACCGTATTGTCACCACACTCCCCACATGTAACCATACCACGGTTCGAAAAGTGTCATAATAGAGCCTTAAAGGGGTTCTGTCATTAAAAACAAAAAAATATATACTTACCTATTGCTCCCCAGGCAGCCTGCTTACCTCTTCTTCTTATCCCAAATCTTCTCCTGGAGCCGCTTGTCACTTCGGTCACGTGACCTCCAGCAACCTGATTTTCCTCCATCCGGTCAAAAAGCGTACATTGCGCTACCTTCCGCTTCCTTCAGGTCAATGTACGCATACGTCACTAGTGACGTATGCGTACATTGCCTTCTCAGGAAGCGCGGAATGAAAGCAGCCGTGCGAGACAATGGCGCGACTGCGCATGCAGCTATCCTGGAGATAGCTATAGTCTATGGAATATACACGGGCTTTAGCCTTGGCAGTCGTCGTCATTAAAATCTATGTATAGCTACCTGCCATGCTGTCCATTGGTTTCTACAGTAACATTGCAGCGCCCTCTATTAGTTTTACAGAAACGTGCTGCACCTATGCTCCCTTTAATATATGATCCCCAGATAGGGGACGTATCAGATGCAACACGCTCAGGCAGCACTCCGGGCGCACCCACAATGCACTGAGGGAGCTGGAAGACCTTTGCATAGCCCCACCCAACGCTTTCTCAACCGCGCCCCCTCACATCCTCCTCAGTCCTTCCTCTTGCACCGCGCTCACGCATCCTAGGCTTGCAGAGCCTGCAGGACTCGTCACCTCCCTACGCAGGATGGTTAAGCACGCGATGACACTAGAAGCAAGCACTAGTTTGCCTCTGAAGGTGCGTCCGTCGGTCGTTTTGAGAGATCTCTTTTGGTGGACGCATTTCGAGTGGGGACGGACGGAAACTTTTTCCCAAAAATGAGGAAAATTGGCTTCGACCCCATAGGGCTTTATTGGCTTCCCCTGGGCTGGCATTAGTAGACCTTAGTAAGAATAAGAATAGATCAGCATGGTCATCTGAAGAAGTTTAAGTGTACAGCAGGCCTTTTTTTTTATTTTTCCCGCCATACATAAATAAATCCATCCATCCATCCATCCATCCATCCATCCATAACTATAGATTATATAGAGAAATAAATCTTGCTATTTGTATAGCGATAGATAGATAGTGTAGATTATAGACATACATTATATCCAGATGATAGATTTTAGATTATTTATATCTATGTAGATTCTATCATCTATATTAATTATATAATAGATCTATGGATTATCTATCTATCTATCAATCAATAGATCTATTATATAATCAACATACATTATAGAATCTACATATATACATAATACAGCTATATGTGTTTGTGTATGTATGTAGATATATATATATATATATATATCTCATCTAAAATCTATCTTTTATCTATATGCACAAAATCTATAATTCAGATATAATCTATATCTATAATCTACATAATTAATAAATAAATAGATAGATTCATTCATACATACATACATACATACACACTGTATGCAAATGAGCCAGGTGTCTGGCAGGCTGATGTCACTGCATTGTGATGTCATCAATTTAGAAGTATAAATACCAGACTTGGCAGCCATGTTAGTCAGTCTCCGCTGCAGCTCGGAGACGGGAGGTGGGGAACCCCTATCTCCTCCGAGAAGCCACAGAACTGGATCCTTTTTATTTTTAGCAGAGTGCATTTTGAATGCAGCACACAAGGGGGAGACAGCGGCCTACCAAAATCCAGTTGGCTGCCGCTGTGGCCTATTTTTTTTTTTTTTAAAAAGGTAGGTTCTGTCCTTCCACGGTGAGGAATAGGCAGGGATGTTCCGTTTTTGCCAGCTGGGGAATGCTTATAGGCAAGGCCTTATTCCTGGTGGTGCATGTAACGTCAGACCACGTTTCAGACATGCAGCAGCGGCACCAGCAGCATTCAGTCAGTCAGTGGCTCGCAAACGTTTCCCATGCAAGTTTACATTAAACAGACACATTTCTTTATTTCCTTTATTGACTGCGGTCTTTATCGAGCCGTTGAACTGTTGCTGTGTCTAGGCATTGAATAAAGCAATACATCCTTTTAAAGTAGACATCCGTTCATTGGAGTTCTTTGCTCCCCGAATGTCGCTCCATCTATAAGCGTTGGCTCTGAAGCACGCATCAGGGGCCAGCCTGCATGCTTGCCGCTTTTGAACTAGCAGCGACTGTAGGTCACTCACACAGGCTGGTTGGAATGGCCTAGCATTATCCTAATACGGAGGTGTAACTTGAAGCTGTGGGGCTCCAGTACGAAGTCTGGAACTGGGCCCCCAACTATAAAGCTTCATTGATAGCATTGGTTTACAATGTGGGAAAGAGAGACTTTATGGGCCCCCTAGGGCTCCGGGTCCCAGGTGCGACCGCACCCACTGTACATACGCCCATGACCCGAATACGTGGAGCATACAGACGTAGGGTGTGTGTGTTGTTGTTTTGCTTCCAGTTAAAATCGCGATTTTGCGCGATTGCGATTTTAACATTACAAGTCCCATAGACCCCTGCAGAAAAAAAACTGCTGCGAATTTCGCAGTGAAAAAAAAAACTGTAGTGGGTAGTCACCCTTATGGGCTGAATAAAACAGCCATTCTGTCGAACATACAATTTGTCCGGCTGCTGTGGCGTCTTGGGAAGTGTCATGTCTCATCTACCTGACTCTATTCATTGACATGTATAACCTGTACTGTATCTGCAAGTGTTTGCCTTCTTTAGTTTGTCCCTTCTGGTTCTCTGTACCCCCTGTATTGCATAACTCCTCCCCTTCCTCCTGCTAGGGAGTTTCCTGTCTATAGCCTATGTGCTAGGTCTCTACTCTGTGCTTTGGCTAATCATCATTCTTTTTACCTACTGCTGAATGTGCATTATACAAGATTTCTACCTGAATAAACCCTGGAATCTTCTCCCATGCCTCTGCAGTGGAGTTGGATGCTGTCTGACAACATATATCTTCTGTGAGTACTGGTTCATAACTACAAGAGAAGTTACTTCAGCCGATACGCTTACAGCCATGTTATTGAGTCAGAATAGGAAGATAGGCCAGTAGATTTCTGCCCACTTCCATCTCCAATGGAGACTGGCTGTAAATGGCAGCCGTACATGAGTATTTATGGTTCCAAGCTGTACGTGTCATAATAGAGCCTTACTGACATCACCAGTCAGCTTCAACTGTCAGACATCCAGGGTTATTGCATACAGTCTATCTATCTATCTATCTATCTATCTATCTATCTATCTATCTATCTGTCTCTGTGTATAGATAAATATCTATATAAATATATAGAAATACATATATATCGATATATATTTTTATGGATTTCTACCCAAATATATGGATGTATACATATATAGATATATAGTCATGTAAGGCTGAAGAAAAGACATGCCGTGTGTATAATTTCTTCAGCCTATGATGTGTTTTATTTTCTTTATTCTCAGTATTGCTAGGATCTTCCCAGTATAATATATAGCAACCAATCGCAGCACAGCTTTCATGTAACCTGAGTAGTATAAGAAGTATCAACCAATCACAGCACAGCTTTCATGTTGCCTCAGCAGTATAATATATAGCAACCAATCACAGCACAGCTTTCATGTTACCTTAACAGTATAAAAAATAGCAACCAATCACAGCACAGCTTTCATTTTACCTCAGCATTGGCTGCGGAATCTGCTTTTTATTTTTCAATAACCAACGCATCGGGTAAAATTGGCGCGACTTTCCCGCCGGTTTGAAACCACCCTAGAGAAAATTAGGGCAAAAAGATGGAGAACTGGGAGGTGACCCGCTAATCTCTATGGTGCTGTAATTTGGGTAAATCCAATAGGAGGTGCAGCACGTTTCTGTAAAACCAATAGAGGGCGCTGTTATGTTACTGTAGAAACCAATGGACAGCATGGCAGAGGGGCGGAGAGGGGGTGGAGAGGAGGCAGAGAGGAGGTGGGAGCTCAGTTCTCGCTCCTGGCTCTTCCAGCCCCCCCCCCCCCCCCCCGCAGATGAGGACGACGTATATCGGCTCGGCGTGAAAACCGAGCCGATATACGTTCGTGTGAATGCACCCTAAGCCAGACGCCTGCTGCACACTGAGGAGGGGCAATCACCATGAAACAGTCTGTCTGTGCATGGCTTCCTGGCTTGGTTTAATATTCCCAATCATTGTTAAGGCTTGTGATAAATCACTTGGATTTGAAGGAATGCTGCATCCAATAGATGGCGCTATAGAGGTATTTTCTTATCCTTATTTGCATAGATATCCCAGAGGAGCTAGCATCACCTTATAAGTTTTCTTACTCATTTTTTAGGTTCTCAAACCCCTCTTCTGTGTGCAGTGCTTGGGTAGTGACTATACCATCCCCTGACCCATTTACCCCATGGGTGTCTCCACATACTTTTTGGGTGCTCTCCTTAAGGAGACACAACACCGCTTCTGACCCACATAGGAATGTGAACCACAGGCCAACTAGGGCTGAGGAGATGGGCGCATTGTCCAGTATCACATGTGTAGTCTAACAGAGCTTACTTTGGGTAAGTGAGAGTTTTGGCCCATGTGAAAGGGGAATTACTGTATGCTAAACTGTTCACTTCATTTTCATTACCTTCTATGACATTTATGGAAATGACACGGCACAGATTATTGTTAGGGGTTCCATCACAGTCCCCTTGTGTAGCCGCACCGCCTCCACGCTCCCCTCATGTAAGCCCACTTTCCTAGTGTAACCGTATTGTCACCACACTCCCCACATGTAACCATACCACGGTTCGAAAAGTGTCATAATAGAGCCTTAAAGGGGTTCTGTCATTAAAAACAAAAAAATATATACTTACCTATTGCTCCCCAGGCAGCCTGCTTACCTCTTCTTCTTATCCCAAATCTTCTCCTGGAGCCGCTTGTCACTTCGGTCACGTGACCTCCAGCAACCTGATTTTCCTCCATCCGGTCAAAAAGCGTACATTGCGCTACCTTCCGCTTCCTTCAGGTCAATGTACGCATACGTCACTAGTGACGTATGCGTACATTGCCTTCTCAGGAAGCGCGGAATGAAAGCAGCCGTGCGAGACAATGGCGCGACTGCGCATGCAGCTATCCTGGAGATAGCTATAGTCTATGGAATATACACGGGCTTTAGCCTTGGCAGTCGTCGTCATTAAAATCTATGTATAGCTACCTGCCATGCTGTCCATTGGTTTCTACAGTAACATTGCAGCGCCCTCTATTAGTTTTACAGAAACGTGCTGCACCTATGCTCCCTTTAATATATGATCCCCAGATAGGGGACGTATCAGATGCAACACGCTCAGGCAGCACTCCGGGCGCACCCACAATGCACTGAGGGAGCTGGAAGACCTTTGCATAGCCCCACCCAACGCTTTCTCAACCGCGCCCCCTCACATCCTCCTCAGTCCTTCCTCTTGCACCGCGCTCACGCATCCTAGGCTTGCAGAGCCTGCAGGACTCGTCACCTCCCTACGCAGGATGGTTAAGCACGCGATGACACTAGAAGCAAGCACTAGTTTGCCTCTGAAGGTGCGTCCGTCGGTCGTTTTGAGAGATCTCTTTTGGTGGACGCATTTCGAGTGGGGACGGACGGAAACTTTTTCCCAAAAATGAGGAAAATTGGCTTCGACCCCATAGGGCTTTATTGGCTTCCCCTGGGCTGGCATTAGTAGACCTTAGTAAGAATAAGAATAGATCAGCATGGTCATCTGAAGAAGTTTAAATGTACAGCAGGCCTTTTTTTTTATTTTTCCCGCCATACATAAATAAATCCATCCATCCATCCATCCATCCATCCATAACTATAGATTATATAGAGAAATAAATCTTGCTATTTGTATAGCGATAGATAGATAGTGTAGATTATAGACATACATTATATCAAGATGATAGATTTTAGATTATTTATATCTATGTAGATTCTATCATCTATATTAATTATATAATAGATCTATGGATTATCTATCTATCTATCAATCAATAGATCTATTATATAATCAACATACATTATAGAATCTACATATATACATAATACAGCTATATGTGTTTGTGTATGTATGTAGATATATATATATATATATATATCTCATCTAAAATCTATCTTTTATCTATATGCACAAAATCTATAATTCAGATATAATCTATATCTATAATCTACATAATTAATAAATAAATAGATAGATTCATTCATACATACATACATACATACACACTGTATGCAAATGAGCCAGGTGTCTGGCAGGCTGATGTCACTGCATTGTGATGTCATCAATTTAGAAGTATAAATACCAGACTTGGCAGCCATGTTAGTCAGTCTCCGCTGCAGCTCGGAGACGGGAGGTGGGGAACCCCTATCTCCTCCGAGAAGCCACAGAACTGGATCCTTTTTATTTTTAGCAGAGTGCATTTTGAATGCAGCACACAAGGGGGAGACAGCGGCCTACCAAAATCCAGTTGGCTGCCGCTGTGGCCTATTTTTTTTTTTTTTAAAAAGGTAGGTTCTGTCCTTCCACGGTGAGGAATAGGCAGGGATGTTCCGTTTTTGCCAGCTGGGGAATGCTTATAGGCAAGGCCTTATTCCTGGTGGTGCATGTAACGTCAGACCACGTTTCAGACATGCAGCAGCGGCACCAGCAGCATTCAGTCAGTCAGTGGCTCGCAAACGTTTCCCATGCAAGTTTACATTAAACAGACACATTTCTTTATTTCCTTTATTGACTGCGGTCTTTATCGAGCCGTTGAACTGTTGCTGTGTCTAGGCATTGAATAAAGCAATACATCCTTTTAAAGTAGACATCCGTTCATTGGAGTTCTTTGCTCCCCGAATGTCGCTCCATCTATAAGCGTTGGCTCTGAAGCACGCATCAGGGGCCAGCCTGCATGCTTGCCGCTTTTGAACTAGCAGCGACTGTAGGTCACTCACACAGGCTGGTTGGAATGGCCTAGCATTATCCTAATACGGAGGTGTAACTTGAAGCTGTGGGGCTCCAGTACGAAGTCTGGAACTGGGCCCCCAACTATAAAGCTTCATTGATAGCATTGGTTTACAATGTGGGAAAGAGAGACTTTATGGGCCCCCTAGGGCTCCGGGTCCCAGGTGCGACCGCACCCACTGTACATACGCCCATGACCCGAATACGTGGAGCATACAGACGTAGGGTGTGTGTGTTGTTGTTTTGCTTCCAGTTAAAATCGCGATTTTGCGCGATTGCGATTTTAACATTACAAGTCCCATAGACCCCTGCAGAAAAAAAACTGCTGCGAATTTCGCAGTGAAAAAAAAAACTGTAGTGGGTAGTCACCCTTATGGGCTGAATAAAACAGCCATTCTGTCGAACATACAATTTGTCCGGCTGCTGTGGCGTCTTGGGAAGTGTCATGTCTCATCTACCTGACTCTATTCATTGACATGTATAACCTGTACTGTATCTGCAAGTGTTTGCCTTCTTTAGTTTGTCCCTTCTGGTTCTCTGTACCCCCTGTATTGCATAACTCCTCCCCTTCCTCCTGCTAGGGAGTTTCCTGTCTATAGCCTATGTGCTAGGTCTCTACTCTGTGCTTTGGCTAATCATCATTCTTTTTACCTACTGCTGAATGTGCATTATACAAGATTTCTACCTGAATAAACCCTGGAATCTTCTCCCATGCCTCTGCAGTGGAGTTGGATGCTGTCTGACAACATATATCTTCTGTGAGTACTGGTTCATAACTACAAGAGAAGTTACTTCAGCCGATACGCTTACAGCCATGTTATTGAGTCAGAATAGGAAGATAGGCCAGTAGATTTCTGCCCACTTCCATCTCCAATGGAGACTGGCTGTAAATGGCAGCCGTACATGAGTATTTATGGTTCCAAGCTGTACGTGTCATAATAGAGCCTTACTGACATCACCAGTCAGCTTCAACTGTCAGACATCCAGGGTTATTGCATACAGTCTATCTATCTATCTATCTATCTATCTATCTATCTATCTATCTATCTGTCTCTGTGTATAGATAAATATCTATATAAATATATAGAAATACATATATATCGATATATATTTTTATGGATTTCTACCCAAATATATGGATGTATACATATATAGATATATAGTCATGTAAGGCTGAAGAAAAGACATGCCGTGTGTATAATTTCTTCAGCCTATGATGTGTTTTATTTTCTTTATTCTCAGTATTGCTAGGATCTTCCCAGTATAATATATAGCAACCAATCGCAGCACAGCTTTCATGTAACCTGAGTAGTATAAGAAGTATCAACCAATCACAGCACAGCTTTCATGTTGCCTCAGCAGTATAATATATAGCAACCAATCACAGCACAGCTTTCATGTTACCTTAACAGTATAAAAAATAGCAACCAATCACAGCACAGCTTTCATTTTACCTCAGCATTGGCTGCGGAATCTGCTTTTTATTTTTCAATAACCAACGCATCGGGTAAAATTGGCGCGACTTTCCCGCCGGTTTGAAACCACCCTAGAGAAAATTAGGGCAAAAAGATGGAGAACTGGGAGGTGACCCGCTAATCTCTATGGTGCTGTAATTTGGGTAAATCCAATAGGAGGTGCAGCACGTTTCTGTAAAACCAATAGAGGGCGCTGTTATGTTACTGTAGAAACCAATGGACAGCATGGCAGAGGGGCGGAGAGGGGGTGGAGAGGAGGCAGAGAGGAGGTGGGAGCTCAGTTCTCGCTCCTGGCTCTTCCAGCCCCCCCCCCCCCCCCCGCAGATGAGGACGACGTATATCGGCTCGGCGTGAAAACCGAGCCGATATACGTTCGTGTGAATGCACCCTAAGCCAGACGCCTGCTGCACACTGAGGAGGGGCAATCACCATGAAACAGTCTGTCTGTGCATGGCTTCCTGGCTTGGTTTAATATTCCCAATCATTGTTAAGGCTTGTGATAAATCACTTGGATTTGAAGGAATGCTGCATCCAATAGATGGCGCTATAGAGGTATTTTCTTATCCTTATTTGCATAGATATCCCAGAGGAGCTAGCATCACCTTATAAGTTTTCTTACTCATTTTTTAGGTTCTCAAACCCCTCTTCTGTGTGCAGTGCTTGGGTAGTGACTATACCATCCCCTGACCCATTTACCCCATGGGTGTCTCCACATACTTTTTGGGTGCTCTCCTTAAGGAGACACAACACCGCTTCTGACCCACATAGGAATGTGAACCACAGGCCAACTAGGGCTGAGGAGATGGGCGCATTGTCCAGTATCACATGTGTAGTCTAACAGAGCTTACTTTGGGTAAGTGAGAGTTTTGGCCCATGTGAAAGGGGAATTACTGTATGCTAAACTGTTCACTTCATTTTCATTACCTTCTATGACATTTATGGAAATGACACGGCACAGATTATTGTTAGGGGTTCCATCACAGTCCCCTTGTGTAGCCGCACCGCCTCCACGCTCCCCTCATGTAAGCCCACTTTCCTAGTGTAACCGTATTGTCACCACACTCCCCACATGTAACCATACCACGGTTCGAAAAGTGTCATAATAGAGCCTTAAAGGGGTTCTGTCATTAAAAACAAAAAAATATATACTTACCTATTGCTCCCCAGGCAGCCTGCTTACCTCTTCTTCTTATCCCAAATCTTCTCCTGGAGCCGCTTGTCACTTCGGTCACGTGACCTCCAGCAACCTGATTTTCCTCCATCCGGTCAAAAAGCGTACATTGCGCTACCTTCCGCTTCCTTCAGGTCAATGTACGCATACGTCACTAGTGACGTATGCGTACATTGCCTTCTCAGGAAGCGCGGAATGAAAGCAGCCGTGCGAGACAATGGCGCGACTGCGCATGCAGCTATCCTGGAGATAGCTATAGTCTATGGAATATACACGGGCTTTAGCCTTGGCAGTCGTCGTCATTAAAATCTATGTATAGCTACCTGCCATGCTGTCCATTGGTTTCTACAGTAACATTGCAGCGCCCTCTATTAGTTTTACAGAAACGTGCTGCACCTATGCTCCCTTTAATATATGATCCCCAGATAGGGGACGTATCAGATGCAACACGCTCAGGCAGCACTCCGGGCGCACCCACAATGCACTGAGGGAGCTGGAAGACCTTTGCATAGCCCCACCCAACGCTTTCTCAACCGCGCCCCCTCACATCCTCCTCAGTCCTTCCTCTTGCACCGCGCTCACGCATCCTAGGCTTGCAGAGCCTGCAGGACTCGTCACCTCCCTACGCAGGATGGTTAAGCACGCGATGACACTAGAAGCAAGCACTAGTTTGCCTCTGAAGGTGCGTCCGTCGGTCGTTTTGAGAGATCTCTTTTGGTGGACGCATTTCGAGTGGGGACGGACGGAAACTTTTTCCCAAAAATGAGGAAAATTGGCTTCGACCCCATAGGGCTTTATTGGCTTCCCCTGGGCTGGCATTAGTAGACCTTAGTAAGAATAAGAATAGATCAGCATGGTCATCTGAAGAAGTTTAAATGTACAGCAGGCCTTTTTTTTTATTTTTCCCGCCATACATAAATAAATCCATCCATCCATCCATCCATCCATCCATAACTATAGATTATATAGAGAAATAAATCTTGCTATTTGTATAGCGATAGATAGATAGTGTAGATTATAGACATACATTATATCCAGATGATAGATTTTAGATTATTTATATCTATGTAGATTCTATCATCTATATTAATTATATAATAGATCTATGGATTATCTATCTATCTATCAATCAATAGATCTATTATATAATCAACATACATTATAGAATCTACATATATACATAATACAGCTATATGTGTTTGTGTATGTATGTAGATATATATATATATATATATATCTCATCTAAAATCTATCTTTTATCTATATGCACAAAATCTATAATTCAGATATAATCTATATCTATAATCTACATAATTAATAAATAAATAGATAGATTCATTCATACATACATACATACATACACACTGTATGCAAATGAGCCAGGTGTCTGGCAGGCTGATGTCACTGCATTGTGATGTCATCAATTTAGAAGTATAAATACCAGACTTGGCAGCCATGTTAGTCAGTCTCCGCTGCAGCTCGGAGACGGGAGGTGGGGAACCCCTATCTCCTCCGAGAAGCCACAGAACTGGATCCTTTTTATTTTTAGCAGAGTGCATTTTGAATGCAGCACACAAGGGGGAGACAGCGGCCTACCAAAATCCAGTTGGCTGCCGCTGTGGCCTATTTTTTTTTTTTTTAAAAAGGTAGGTTCTGTCCTTCCACGGTGAGGAATAGGCAGGGATGTTCCGTTTTTGCCAGCTGGGGAATGCTTATAGGCAAGGCCTTATTCCTGGTGGTGCATGTAACGTCAGACCACGTTTCAGACATGCAGCAGCGGCACCAGCAGCATTCAGTCAGTCAGTGGCTCGCAAACGTTTCCCATGCAAGTTTACATTAAACAGACACATTTCTTTATTTCCTTTATTGACTGCGGTCTTTATCGAGCCGTTGAACTGTTGCTGTGTCTAGGCATTGAATAAAGCAATACATCCTTTTAAAGTAGACATCCGTTCATTGGAGTTCTTTGCTCCCCGAATGTCGCTCCATCTATAAGCGTTGGCTCTGAAGCACGCATCAGGGGCCAGCCTGCATGCTTGCCGCTTTTGAACTAGCAGCGACTGTAGGTCACTCACACAGGCTGGTTGGAATGGCCTAGCATTATCCTAATACGGAGGTGTAACTTGAAGCTGTGGGGCTCCAGTACGAAGTCTGGAACTGGGCCCCCAACTATAAAGCTTCATTGATAGCATTGGTTTACAATGTGGGAAAGAGAGACTTTATGGGCCCCCTAGGGCTCCGGGTCCCAGGTGCGACCGCACCCACTGTACATACGCCCATGACCCGAATACGTGGAGCATACAGACGTAGGGTGTGTGTGTTGTTGTTTTGCTTCCAGTTAAAATCGCGATTTTGCGCGATTGCGATTTTAACATTACAAGTCCCATAGACCCCTGCAGAAAAAAAACTGCTGCGAATTTCGCAGTGAAAAAAAAAACTGTAGTGGGTAGTCACCCTTATGGGCTGAATAAAACAGCCATTCTGTCGAACATACAATTTGTCCGGCTGCTGTGGCGTCTTGGGAAGTGTCATGTCTCATCTACCTGACTCTATTCATTGACATGTATAACCTGTACTGTATCTGCAAGTGTTTGCCTTCTTTAGTTTGTCCCTTCTGGTTCTCTGTACCCCCTGTATTGCATAACTCCTCCCCTTCCTCCTGCTAGGGAGTTTCCTGTCTATAGCCTATGTGCTAGGTCTCTACTCTGTGCTTTGGCTAATCATCATTCTTTTTACCTACTGCTGAATGTGCATTATACAAGATTTCTACCTGAATAAACCCTGGAATCTTCTCCCATGCCTCTGCAGTGGAGTTGGATGCTGTCTGACAACATATATCTTCTGTGAGTACTGGTTCATAACTACAAGAGAAGTTACTTCAGCCGATACGCTTACAGCCATGTTATTGAGTCAGAATAGGAAGATAGGCCAGTAGATTTCTGCCCACTTCCATCTCCAATGGAGACTGGCTGTAAATGGCAGCCGTACATGAGTATTTATGGTTCCAAGCTGTACGTGTCATAATAGAGCCTTACTGACATCACCAGTCAGCTTCAACTGTCAGACATCCAGGGTTATTGCATACAGTCTATCTATCTATCTATCCTATCTATCCTATCTATCCTATCTATCCTATCTATCTATCTATCTATCTATCTATCTATCTATCTATCTATCTGTCTCTGTGTATAGATAAATATCTATATAAATATATAGAAATACATATATATCGATATATATTTTTATGGATTTCTACCCAAATATATGGATGTATACATATATAGATATATAGTCATGTAAGGCTGAAGAAAAGACATGCCGTGTGTATAATTTCTTCAGCCTATGATGTGTTTTATTTTCTTTATTCTCAGTATTGCTAGGATCTTCCCAGTATAATATATAGCAACCAATCGCAGCACAGCTTTCATGTAACCTGAGTAGTATAAGAAGTATCAACCAATCACAGCACAGCTTTCATGTTGCCTCAGCAGTATAATATATAGCAACCAATCACAGCACAGCTTTCATGTTACCTTAACAGTATAAAAAATAGCAACCAATCACAGCACAGCTTTCATTTTACCTCAGCATTGGCTGCGGAATCTGCTTTTTATTTTTCAATAACCAACGCATCGGGTAAAATTGGCGCGACTTTCCCGCCGGTTTGAAACCACCCTAGAGAAAATTAGGGCAAAAAGATGGAGAACTGGGAGGTGACCCGCTAATCTCTATGGTGCTGTAATTTGGGTAAATCCAATAGGAGGTGCAGCACGTTTCTGTAAAACCAATAGAGGGCGCTGTTATGTTACTGTAGAAACCAATGGACAGCATGGCAGAGGGGCGGAGAGGGGGTGGAGAGGAGGCAGAGAGGAGGTGGGAGCTCAGTTCTCGCTCCTGGCTCTTCCAGCCCCCCCCCCCCCCCCCGCAGATGAGGACGACGTATATCGGCTCGGCGTGAAAACCGAGCCGATATACGTTCGTGTGAATGCACCCTAAGCCAGACGCCTGCTGCACACTGAGGAGGGGCAATCACCATGAAACAGTCTGTCTGTGCATGGCTTCCTGGCTTGGTTTAATATTCCCAATCATTGTTAAGGCTTGTGATAAATCACTTGGATTTGAAGGAATGCTGCATCCAATAGATGGCGCTATAGAGGTATTTTCTTATCCTTATTTGCATAGATATCCCAGAGGAGCTAGCATCACCTTATAAGTTTTCTTACTCATTTTTTAGGTTCTCAAACCCCTCTTCTGTGTGCAGTGCTTGGGTAGTGACTATACCATCCCCTGACCCATTTACCCCATGGGTGTCTCCACATACTTTTTGGGTGCTCTCCTTAAGGAGACACAACACCGCTTCTGACCCACATAGGAATGTGAACCACAGGCCAACTAGGGCTGAGGAGATGGGCGCATTGTCCAGTATCACATGTGTAGTCTAACAGAGCTTACTTTGGGTAAGTGAGAGTTTTGGCCCATGTGAAAGGGGAATTACTGTATGCTAAACTGTTCACTTCATTTTCATTACCTTCTATGACATTTATGGAAATGACACGGCACAGATTATTGTTAGGGGTTCCATCACAGTCCCCTTGTGTAGCCGCACCGCCTCCACGCTCCCCTCATGTAAGCCCACTTTCCTAGTGTAACCGTATTGTCACCACACTCCCCACATGTAACCATACCACGGTTCGAAAAGTGTCATAATAGAGCCTTAAAGGGGTTCTGTCATTAAAAACAAAAAAATATATACTTACCTATTGCTCCCCAGGCAGCCTGCTTACCTCTTCTTCTTATCCCAAATCTTCTCCTGGAGCCGCTTGTCACTTCGGTCACGTGACCTCCAGCAACCTGATTTTCCTCCATCCGGTCAAAAAGCGTACATTGCGCTACCTTCCGCTTCCTTCAGGTCAATGTACGCATACGTCACTAGTGACGTATGCGTACATTGCCTTCTCAGGAAGCGCGGAATGAAAGCAGCCGTGCGAGACAATGGCGCGACTGCGCATGCAGCTATCCTGGAGATAGCTATAGTCTATGGAATATACACGGGCTTTAGCCTTGGCAGTCGTCGTCATTAAAATCTATGTATAGCTACCTGCCATGCTGTCCATTGGTTTCTACAGTAACATTGCAGCGCCCTCTATTAGTTTTACAGAAACGTGCTGCACCTATGCTCCCTTTAATATATGATCCCCAGATAGGGGACGTATCAGATGCAACACGCTCAGGCAGCACTCCGGGCGCACCCACAATGCACTGAGGGAGCTGGAAGACCTTTGCATAGCCCCACCCAACGCTTTCTCAACCGCGCCCCCTCACATCCTCCTCAGTCCTTCCTCTTGCACCGCGCTCACGCATCCTAGGCTTGCAGAGCCTGCAGGACTCGTCACCTCCCTACGCAGGATGGTTAAGCACGCGATGACACTAGAAGCAAGCACTAGTTTGCCTCTGAAGGTGCGTCCGTCGGTCGTTTTGAGAGATCTCTTTTGGTGGACGCATTTCGAGTGGGGACGGACGGAAACTTTTTCCCAAAAATGAGGAAAATTGGCTTCGACCCCATAGGGCTTTATTGGCTTCCCCTGGGCTGGCATTAGTAGACCTTAGTAAGAATAAGAATAGATCAGCATGGTCATCTGAAGAAGTTTAAATGTACAGCAGGCCTTTTTTTTTATTTTTCCCGCCATACATAAATAAATCCATCCATCCATCCATCCATCCATCCATAACTATAGATTATATAGAGAAATAAATCTTGCTATTTGTATAGCGATAGATAGATAGTGTAGATTATAGACATACATTATATCCAGATGATAGATTTTAGATTATTTATATCTATGTAGATTCTATCATCTATATTAATTATATAATAGATCTATGGATTATCTATCTATCTATCAATCAATAGATCTATTATATAATCAACATACATTATAGAATCTACATATATACATAATACAGCTATATGTGTTTGTGTATGTATGTAGATATATATATATATATATATATATCTCATCTAAAATCTATCTTTTATCTATATGCACAAAATCTATAATTCAGATATAATCTATATCTATAATCTACATAATTAATAAATAAATAGATAGATTCATTCATACATACATACATACATACACACTGTATGCAAATGAGCCAGGTGTCTGGCAGGCTGATGTCACTGCATTGTGATGTCATCAATTTAGAAGTATAAATACCAGACTTGGCAGCCATGTTAGTCAGTCTCCGCTGCAGCTCGGAGACGGGAGGTGGGGAACCCCTATCTCCTCCGAGAAGCCACAGAACTGGATCCTTTTTATTTTTAGCAGAGTGCATTTTGAATGCAGCACACAAGGGGGAGACAGCGGCCTACCAAAATCCAGTTGGCTGCCGCTGTGGCCTATTTTTTTTTTTTTTAAAAAGGTAGGTTCTGTCCTTCCACGGTGAGGAATAGGCAGGGATGTTCCGTTTTTGCCAGCTGGGGAATGCTTATAGGCAAGGCCTTATTCCTGGTGGTGCATGTAACGTCAGACCACGTTTCAGACATGCAGCAGCGGCACCAGCAGCATTCAGTCAGTCAGTGGCTCGCAAACGTTTCCCATGCAAGTTTACATTAAACAGACACATTTCTTTATTTCCTTTATTGACTGCGGTCTTTATCGAGCCGTTGAACTGTTGCTGTGTCTAGGCATTGAATAAAGCAATACATCCTTTTAAAGTAGACATCCGTTCATTGGAGTTCTTTGCTCCCCGAATGTCGCTCCATCTATAAGCGTTGGCTCTGAAGCACGCATCAGGGGCCAGCCTGCATGCTTGCCGCTTTTGAACTAGCAGCGACTGTAGGTCACTCACACAGGCTGGTTGGAATGGCCTAGCATTATCCTAATACGGAGGTGTAACTTGAAGCTGTGGGGCTCCAGTACGAAGTCTGGAACTGGGCCCCCAACTATAAAGCTTCATTGATAGCATTGGTTTACAATGTGGGAAAGAGAGACTTTATGGGCCCCCTAGGGCTCCGGGTCCCAGGTGCGACCGCACCCACTGTACATACGCCCATGACCCGAATACGTGGAGCATACAGACGTAGGGTGTGTGTGTTGTTGTTTTGCTTCCAGTTAAAATCGCGATTTTGCGCGATTGCGATTTTAACATTACAAGTCCCATAGACCCCTGCAGAAAAAAAACTGCTGCGAATTTCGCAGTGAAAAAAAAAACTGTAGTGGGTAGTCACCCTTATGGGCTGAATAAAACAGCCATTCTGTCGAACATACAATTTGTCCGGCTGCTGTGGCGTCTTGGGAAGTGTCATGTCTCATCTACCTGACTCTATTCATTGACATGTATAACCTGTACTGTATCTGCAAGTGTTTGCCTTCTTTAGTTTGTCCCTTCTGGTTCTCTGTACCCCCTGTATTGCATAACTCCTCCCCTTCCTCCTGCTAGGGAGTTTCCTGTCTATAGCCTATGTGCTAGGTCTCTACTCTGTGCTTTGGCTAATCATCATTCTTTTTACCTACTGCTGAATGTGCATTATACAAGATTTCTACCTGAATAAACCCTGGAATCTTCTCCCATGCCTCTGCAGTGGAGTTGGATGCTGTCTGACAACATATATCTTCTGTGAGTACTGGTTCATAACTACAAGAGAAGTTACTTCAGCCGATACGCTTACAGCCATGTTATTGAGTCAGAATAGGAAGATAGGCCAGTAGATTTCTGCCCACTTCCATCTCCAATGGAGACTGGCTGTAAATGGCAGCCGTACATGAGTATTTATGGTTCCAAGCTGTACGTGTCATAATAGAGCCTTACTGACATCACCAGTCAGCTTCAACTGTCAGACATCCAGGGTTATTGCATACAGTCTATCTATCTATCTATCTATCTATCTATCTATCTATCTATCTATCTATCTATCTATCTATCTATCTATCTATCTATCTATCTATCTGTCTCTGTGTATAGATAAATATCTATATAAATATATAGAAATACATATATATCGATATATATTTTTATGGATTTCTACCCAAATATATGGATGTATACATATATAGATATATAGTCATGTAAGGCTGAAGAAAAGACATGCCGTGTGTATAATTTCTTCAGCCTATGATGTGTTTTATTTTCTTTATTCTCAGTATTGCTAGGATCTTCCCAGTATAATATATAGCAACCAATCGCAGCACAGCTTTCATGTAACCTGAGTAGTATAAGAAGTATCAACCAATCACAGCACAGCTTTCATGTTGCCTCAGCAGTATAATATATAGCAACCAATCACAGCACAGCTTTCATGTTACCTTAACAGTATAAAAAATAGCAACCAATCACAGCACAGCTTTCATTTTACCTCAGCATTGGCTGCGGAATCTGCTTTTTATTTTTCAATAACCAACGCATCGGGTAAAATTGGCGCGACTTTCCCGCCGGTTTGAAACCACCCTAGAGAAAATTAGGGCAAAAAGATGGAGAACTGGGAGGTGACCCGCTAATCTCTATGGTGCTGTAATTTGGGTAAATCCAATAGGAGGTGCAGCACGTTTCTGTAAAACCAATAGAGGGCGCTGTTATGTTACTGTAGAAACCAATGGACAGCATGGCAGAGGGGCGGAGAGGGGGTGGAGAGGAGGCAGAGAGGAGGTGGGAGCTCAGTTCTCGCTCCTGGCTCTTCCAGCCCCCCCCCCCCCCCCCCGCAGATGAGGACGACGTATATCGGCTCGGCGTGAAAACCGAGCCGATATACGTTCGTGTGAATGCACCCTAAGCCAGACGCCTGCTGCACACTGAGGAGGGGCAATCACCATGAAACAGTCTGTCTGTGCATGGCTTCCTGGCTTGGTTTAATATTCCCAATCATTGTTAAGGCTTGTGATAAATCACTTGGATTTGAAGGAATGCTGCATCCAATAGATGGCGCTATAGAGGTATTTTCTTATCCTTATTTGCATAGATATCCCAGAGGAGCTAGCATCACCTTATAAGTTTTCTTACTCATTTTTTAGGTTCTCAAACCCCTCTTCTGTGTGCAGTGCTTGGGTAGTGACTATACCATCCCCTGACCCATTTACCCCATGGGTGTCTCCACATACTTTTTGGGTGCTCTCCTTAAGGAGACACAACACCGCTTCTGACCCACATAGGAATGTGAACCACAGGCCAACTAGGGCTGAGGAGATGGGCGCATTGTCCAGTATCACATGTGTAGTCTAACAGAGCTTACTTTGGGTAAGTGAGAGTTTTGGCCCATGTGAAAGGGGAATTACTGTATGCTAAACTGTTCACTTCATTTTCATTACCTTCTATGACATTTATGGAAATGACACGGCACAGATTATTGTTAGGGGTTCCATCACAGTCCCCTTGTGTAGCCGCACCGCCTCCACGCTCCCCTCATGTAAGCCCACTTTCCTAGTGTAACCGTATTGTCACCACACTCCCCACATGTAACCATACCACGGTTCGAAAAGTGTCATAATAGAGCCTTAAAGGGGTTCTGTCATTAAAAACAAAAAAATATATACTTACCTATTGCTCCCCAGGCAGCCTGCTTACCTCTTCTTCTTATCCCAAATCTTCTCCTGGAGCCGCTTGTCACTTCGGTCACGTGACCTCCAGCAACCTGATTTTCCTCCATCCGGTCAAAAAGCGTACATTGCGCTACCTTCCGCTTCCTTCAGGTCAATGTACGCATACGTCACTAGTGACGTATGCGTACATTGCCTTCTCAGGAAGCGCGGAATGAAAGCAGCCGTGCGAGACAATGGCGCGACTGCGCATGCAGCTATCCTGGAGATAGCTATAGTCTATGGAATATACACGGGCTTTAGCCTTGGCAGTCGTCGTCATTAAAATCTATGTATAGCTACCTGCCATGCTGTCCATTGGTTTCTACAGTAACATTGCAGCGCCCTCTATTAGTTTTACAGAAACGTGCTGCACCTATGCTCCCTTTAATATATGATCCCCAGATAGGGGACGTATCAGATGCAACACGCTCAGGCAGCACTCCGGGCGCACCCACAATGCACTGAGGGAGCTGGAAGACCTTTGCATAGCCCCACCCAACGCTTTCTCAACCGCGCCCCCTCACATCCTCCTCAGTCCTTCCTCTTGCACCGCGCTCACGCATCCTAGGCTTGCAGAGCCTGCAGGACTCGTCACCTCCCTACGCAGGATGGTTAAGCACGCGATGACACTAGAAGCAAGCACTAGTTTGCCTCTGAAGGTGCGTCCGTCGGTCGTTTTGAGAGATCTCTTTTGGTGGACGCATTTCGAGTGGGGACGGACGGAAACTTTTTCCCAAAAATGAGGAAAATTGGCTTCGACCCCATAGGGCTTTATTGGCTTCCCCTGGGCTGGCATTAGTAGACCTTAGTAAGAATAAGAATAGATCAGCATGGTCATCTGAAGAAGTTTAAATGTACAGCAGGCCTTTTTTTTTATTTTTCCCGCCATACATAAATAAATCCATCCATCCATCCATCCATCCATCCATAACTATAGATTATATAGAGAAATAAATCTTGCTATTTGTATAGCGATAGATAGATAGTGTAGATTATAGACATACATTATATCCAGATGATAGATTTTAGATTATTTATATCTATGTAGATTCTATCATCTATATTAATTATATAATAGATCTATGGATTATCTATCTATCTATCAATCAATAGATCTATTATATAATCAACATACATTATAGAATCTACATATATACATAATACAGCTATATGTGTTTGTGTATGTATGTAGATATATATATATATATATATATATATCTCATCTAAAATCTATCTTTTATCTATATGCACAAAATCTATAATTCAGATATAATCTATATCTATAATCTACATAATTAATAAATAAATAGATAGATTCATTCATACATACATACATACATACACACTGTATGCAAATGAGCCAGGTGTCTGGCAGGCTGATGTCACTGCATTGTGATGTCATCAATTTAGAAGTATAAATACCAGACTTGGCAGCCATGTTAGTCAGTCTCCGCTGCAGCTCGGAGACGGGAGGTGGGGAACCCCTATCTCCTCCGAGAAGCCACAGAACTGGATCCTTTTTATTTTTAGCAGAGTGCATTTTGAATGCAGCACACAAGGGGGAGACAGCGGCCTACCAAAATCCAGTTGGCTGCCGCTGTGGCCTATTTTTTTTTTTTTTAAAAAGGTAGGTTCTGTCCTTCCACGGTGAGGAATAGGCAGGGATGTTCCGTTTTTGCCAGCTGGGGAATGCTTATAGGCAAGGCCTTATTCCTGGTGGTGCATGTAACGTCAGACCACGTTTCAGACATGCAGCAGCGGCACCAGCAGCATTCAGTCAGTCAGTGGCTCGCAAACGTTTCCCATGCAAGTTTACATTAAACAGACACATTTCTTTATTTCCTTTATTGACTGCGGTCTTTATCGAGCCGTTGAACTGTTGCTGTGTCTAGGCATTGAATAAAGCAATACATCCTTTTAAAGTAGACATCCGTTCATTGGAGTTCTTTGCTCCCCGAATGTCGCTCCATCTATAAGCGTTGGCTCTGAAGCACGCATCAGGGGCCAGCCTGCATGCTTGCCGCTTTTGAACTAGCAGCGACTGTAGGTCACTCACACAGGCTGGTTGGAATGGCCTAGCATTATCCTAATACGGAGGTGTAACTTGAAGCTGTGGGGCTCCAGTACGAAGTCTGGAACTGGGCCCCCAACTATAAAGCTTCATTGATAGCATTGGTTTACAATGTGGGAAAGAGAGACTTTATGGGCCCCCTAGGGCTCCGGGTCCCAGGTGCGACCGCACCCACTGTACATACGCCCATGACCCGAATACGTGGAGCATACAGACGTAGGGTGTGTGTGTTGTTGTTTTGCTTCCAGTTAAAATCGCGATTTTGCGCGATTGCGATTTTAACATTACAAGTCCCATAGACCCCTGCAGAAAAAAAACTGCTGCGAATTTCGCAGTGAAAAAAAAAACTGTAGTGGGTAGTCACCCTTATGGGCTGAATAAAACAGCCATTCTGTCGAACATACAATTTGTCCGGCTGCTGTGGCGTCTTGGGAAGTGTCATGTCTCATCTACCTGACTCTATTCATTGACATGTATAACCTGTACTGTATCTGCAAGTGTTTGCCTTCTTTAGTTTGTCCCTTCTGGTTCTCTGTACCCCCTGTATTGCATAACTCCTCCCCTTCCTCCTGCTAGGGAGTTTCCTGTCTATAGCCTATGTGCTAGGTCTCTACTCTGTGCTTTGGCTAATCATCATTCTTTTTACCTACTGCTGAATGTGCATTATACAAGATTTCTACCTGAATAAACCCTGGAATCTTCTCCCATGCCTCTGCAGTGGAGTTGGATGCTGTCTGACAACATATATCTTCTGTGAGTACTGGTTCATAACTACAAGAGAAGTTACTTCAGCCGATACGCTTACAGCCATGTTATTGAGTCAGAATAGGAAGATAGGCCAGTAGATTTCTGCCCACTTCCATCTCCAATGGAGACTGGCTGTAAATGGCAGCCGTACATGAGTATTTATGGTTCCAAGCTGTACGTGTCATAATAGAGCCTTACTGACATCACCAGTCAGCTTCAACTGTCAGACATCCAGGGTTATTGCATACAGTCTATCTATCTATCTATCTATCTATCTATCTATCTATCTATCTATCTATCTATCTATCTATCTATCTATCTATCTATCTGTCTCTGTGTATAGATAAATATCTATATAAATATATAGAAATACATATATATCGATATATATTTTTATGGATTTCTACCCAAATATATGGATGTATACATATATAGATATATAGTCATGTAAGGCTGAAGAAAAGACATGCCGTGTGTATAATTTCTTCAGCCTATGATGTGTTTTATTTTCTTTATTCTCAGTATTGCTAGGATCTTCCCAGTATAATATATAGCAACCAATCGCAGCACAGCTTTCATGTAACCTGAGTAGTATAAGAAGTATCAACCAATCACAGCACAGCTTTCATGTTGCCTCAGCAGTATAATATATAGCAACCAATCACAGCACAGCTTTCATGTTACCTTAACAGTATAAAAAATAGCAACCAATCACAGCACAGCTTTCATTTTACCTCAGCATTGGCTGCGGAATCTGCTTTTTATTTTTCAATAACCAACGCATCGGGTAAAATTGGCGCGACTTTCCCGCCGGTTTGAAACCACCCTAGAGAAAATTAGGGCAAAAAGATGGAGAACTGGGAGGTGACCCGCTAATCTCTATGGTGCTGTAATTTGGGTAAATCCAATAGGAGGTGCAGCACGTTTCTGTAAAACCAATAGAGGGCGCTGTTATGTTACTGTAGAAACCAATGGACAGCATGGCAGAGGGGCGGAGAGGGGGTGGAGAGGAGGCAGAGAGGAGGTGGGAGCTCAGTTCTCGCTCCTGGCTCTTCCAGCCCCCCCCCCCCCCCCCCCCCGCAGATGAGGACGACGTATATCGGCTCGGCGTGAAAACCGAGCCGATATACGTTCGTGTGAATGCACCCTAAGCCAGACGCCTGCTGCACACTGAGGAGGGGCAATCACCATGAAACAGTCTGTCTGTGCATGGCTTCCTGGCTTGGTTTAATATTCCCAATCATTGTTAAGGCTTGTGATAAATCACTTGGATTTGAAGGAATGCTGCATCCAATAGATGGCGCTATAGAGGTATTTTCTTATCCTTATTTGCATAGATATCCCAGAGGAGCTAGCATCACCTTATAAGTTTTCTTACTCATTTTTTAGGTTCTCAAACCCCTCTTCTGTGTGCAGTGCTTGGGTAGTGACTATACCATCCCCTGACCCATTTACCCCATGGGTGTCTCCACATACTTTTTGGGTGCTCTCCTTAAGGAGACACAACACCGCTTCTGACCCACATAGGAATGTGAACCACAGGCCAACTAGGGCTGAGGAGATGGGCTAGGGCTGAGGAGATGGGCGCATTGTCCAGTATCACATGTGTAGTCTAACAGAGCTTACTTTGGGTAAGTGAGAGTTTTGGCCCATGTGAAAGGGGAATTACTGTATGCTAAACTGTTCACTTCATTTTCATTACCTTCTATGACATTTATGGAAATGACACGGCACAGATTATTGTTAGGGGTTCCATCACAGTCCCCTTGTGTAGCCGCACCGCCTCCACGCTCCCCTCATGTAAGCCCACTTTCCTAGTGTAACCGTATTGTCACCACACTCCCCACATGTAACCATACCACGGTTCGAAAAGTGTCATAATAGAGCCTTAAAGGGGTTCTGTCATTAAAAACAAAAAAATATATACTTACCTATTGCTCCCCAGGCAGCCTGCTTACCTCTTCTTCTTATCCCAAATCTTCTCCTGGAGCCGCTTGTCACTTCGGTCACGTGACCTCCAGCAACCTGATTTTCCTCCATCCGGTCAAAAAGCGTACATTGCGCTACCTTCCGCTTCCTTCAGGTCAATGTACGCATACGTCACTAGTGACGTATGCGTACATTGCCTTCTCAGGAAGCGCGGAATGAAAGCAGCCGTGCGAGACAATGGCGCGACTGCGCATGCAGCTATCCTGGAGATAGCTATAGTCTATGGAATATACACGGGCTTTAGCCTTGGCAGTCGTCGTCATTAAAATCTATGTATAGCTACCTGCCATGCTGTCCATTGGTTTCTACAGTAACATTGCAGCGCCCTCTATTAGTTTTACAGAAACGTGCTGCACCTATGCTCCCTTTAATATATGATCCCCAGATAGGGGACGTATCAGATGCAACACGCTCAGGCAGCACTCCGGGCGCACCCACAATGCACTGAGGGAGCTGGAAGACCTTTGCATAGCCCCACCCAACGCTTTCTCAACCGCGCCCCCTCACATCCTCCTCAGTCCTTCCTCTTGCACCGCGCTCACGCATCCTAGGCTTGCAGAGCCTGCAGGACTCGTCACCTCCCTACGCAGGATGGTTAAGCACGCGATGACACTAGAAGCAAGCACTAGTTTGCCTCTGAAGGTGCGTCCGTCGGTCGTTTTGAGAGATCTCTTTTGGTGGACGCATTTCGAGTGGGGACGGACGGAAACTTTTTCCCAAAAATGAGGAAAATTGGCTTCGACCCCATAGGGCTTTATTGGCTTCCCCTGGGCTGGCATTAGTAGACCTTAGTAAGAATAAGAATAGATCAGCATGGTCATCTGAAGAAGTTTAAATGTACAGCAGGCCTTTTTTTTTATTTTTCCCGCCATACATAAATAAATCCATCCATCCATCCATCCATCCATCCATAACTATAGATTATATAGAGAAATAAATCTTGCTATTTGTATAGCGATAGATAGATAGTGTAGATTATAGACATACATTATATCCAGATGATAGATTTTAGATTATTTATATCTATGTAGATTCTATCATCTATATTAATTATATAATAGATCTATGGATTATCTATCTATCTATCAATCAATAGATCTATTATATAATCAACATACATTATAGAATCTACATATATACATAATACAGCTATATGTGTTTGTGTATGTATGTAGATATATATATATATATATATATCTCATCTAAAATCTATCTTTTATCTATATGCACAAAATCTATAATTCAGATATAATCTATATCTATAATCTACATAATTAATAAATAAATAGATAGATTCATTCATACATACATACATACATACACACTGTATGCAAATGAGCCAGGTGTCTGGCAGGCTGATGTCACTGCATTGTGATGTCATCAATTTAGAAGTATAAATACCAGACTTGGCAGCCATGTTAGTCAGTCTCCGCTGCAGCTCGGAGACGGGAGGTGGGGAACCCCTATCTCCTCCGAGAAGCCACAGAACTGGATCCTTTTTATTTTTAGCAGAGTGCATTTTGAATGCAGCACACAAGGGGGAGACAGCGGCCTACCAAAATCCAGTTGGCTGCCGCTGTGGCCTATTTTTTTTTTTTTTAAAAAGGTAGGTTCTGTCCTTCCACGGTGAGGAATAGGCAGGGATGTTCCGTTTTTGCCAGCTGGGGAATGCTTATAGGCAAGGCCTTATTCCTGGTGGTGCATGTAACGTCAGACCACGTTTCAGACATGCAGCAGCGGCACCAGCAGCATTCAGTCAGTCAGTGGCTCGCAAACGTTTCCCATGCAAGTTTACATTAAACAGACACATTTCTTTATTTCCTTTATTGACTGCGGTCTTTATCGAGCCGTTGAACTGTTGCTGTGTCTAGGCATTGAATAAAGCAATACATCCTTTTAAAGTAGACATCCGTTCATTGGAGTTCTTTGCTCCCCGAATGTCGCTCCATCTATAAGCGTTGGCTCTGAAGCACGCATCAGGGGCCAGCCTGCATGCTTGCCGCTTTTGAACTAGCAGCGACTGTAGGTCACTCACACAGGCTGGTTGGAATGGCCTAGCATTATCCTAATACGGAGGTGTAACTTGAAGCTGTGGGGCTCCAGTACGAAGTCTGGAACTGGGCCCCCAACTATAAAGCTTCATTGATAGCATTGGTTTACAATGTGGGAAAGAGAGACTTTATGGGCCCCCTAGGGCTCCGGGTCCCAGGTGCGACCGCACCCACTGTACATACGCCCATGACCCGAATACGTGGAGCATACAGACGTAGGGTGTGTGTGTTGTTGTTTTGCTTCCAGTTAAAATCGCGATTTTGCGCGATTGCGATTTTAACATTACAAGTCCCATAGACCCCTGCAGAAAAAAAACTGCTGCGAATTTCGCAGTGAAAAAAAAAACTGTAGTGGGTAGTCACCCTTATGGGCTGAATAAAACAGCCATTCTGTCGAACATACAATTTGTCCGGCTGCTGTGGCGTCTTGGGAAGTGTCATGTCTCATCTACCTGACTCTATTCATTGACATGTATAACCTGTACTGTATCTGCAAGTGTTTGCCTTCTTTAGTTTGTCCCTTCTGGTTCTCTGTACCCCCTGTATTGCATAACTCCTCCCCTTCCTCCTGCTAGGGAGTTTCCTGTCTATAGCCTATGTGCTAGGTCTCTACTCTGTGCTTTGGCTAATCATCATTCTTTTTACCTACTGCTGAATGTGCATTATACAAGATTTCTACCTGAATAAACCCTGGAATCTTCTCCCATGCCTCTGCAGTGGAGTTGGATGCTGTCTGACAACATATATCTTCTGTGAGTACTGGTTCATAACTACAAGAGAAGTTACTTCAGCCGATACGCTTACAGCCATGTTATTGAGTCAGAATAGGAAGATAGGCCAGTAGATTTCTGCCCACTTCCATCTCCAATGGAGACTGGCTGTAAATGGCAGCCGTACATGAGTATTTATGGTTCCAAGCTGTACGTGTCATAATAGAGCCTTACTGACATCACCAGTCAGCTTCAACTGTCAGACATCCAGGGTTATTGCATACAGTCTATCTATCTATCTATCCTATCTATCCTATCTATCTATCTATCTATCTATCTATCTATCTATCTATCTATCTGTCTCTGTGTATAGATAAATATCTATATAAATATATAGAAATACATATATATCGATATATATTTTTATGGATTTCTACCCAAATATATGGATGTATACATATATAGATATATAGTCATGTAAGGCTGAAGAAAAGACATGCCGTGTGTATAATTTCTTCAGCCTATGATGTGTTTTATTTTCTTTATTCTCAGTATTGCTAGGATCTTCCCAGTATAATATATAGCAACCAATCGCAGCACAGCTTTCATGTAACCTGAGTAGTATAAGAAGTATCAACCAATCACAGCACAGCTTTCATGTTGCCTCAGCAGTATAATATATAGCAACCAATCACAGCACAGCTTTCATGTTACCTTAACAGTATAAAAAATAGCAACCAATCACAGCACAGCTTTCATTTTACCTCAGCATTGGCTGCGGAATCTGCTTTTTATTTTTCAATAACCAACGCATCGGGTAAAATTGGCGCGACTTTCCCGCCGGTTTGAAACCACCCTAGAGAAAATTAGGGCAAAAAGATGGAGAACTGGGAGGTGACCCGCTAATCTCTATGGTGCTGTAATTTGGGTAAATCCAATAGGAGGTGCAGCACGTTTCTGTAAAACCAATAGAGGGCGCTGTTATGTTACTGTAGAAACCAATGGACAGCATGGCAGAGGGGCGGAGAGGGGGTGGAGAGGAGGCAGAGAGGAGGTGGGAGCTCAGTTCTCGCTCCTGGCTCTTCCAGCCCCCCCCCCCCCCCCCCCGCAGATGAGGACGACGTATATCGGCTCGGCGTGAAAACCGAGCCGATATACGTTCGTGTGAATGCACCCTAAGCCAGACGCCTGCTGCACACTGAGGAGGGGCAATCACCATGAAACAGTCTGTCTGTGCATGGCTTCCTGGCTTGGTTTAATATTCCCAATCATTGTTAAGGCTTGTGATAAATCACTTGGATTTGAAGGAATGCTGCATCCAATAGATGGCGCTATAGAGGTATTTTCTTATCCTTATTTGCATAGATATCCCAGAGGAGCTAGCATCACCTTATAAGTTTTCTTACTCATTTTTTAGGTTCTCAAACCCCTCTTCTGTGTGCAGTGCTTGGGTAGTGACTATACCATCCCCTGACCCATTTACCCCATGGGTGTCTCCACATACTTTTTGGGTGCTCTCCTTAAGGAGACACAACACCGCTTCTGACCCACATAGGAATGTGAACCACAGGCCAACTAGGGCTGAGGAGATGGGCGCATTGTCCAGTATCACATGTGTAGTCTAACAGAGCTTACTTTGGGTAAGTGAGAGTTTTGGCCCATGTGAAAGGGGAATTACTGTATGCTAAACTGTTCACTTCATTTTCATTACCTTCTATGACATTTATGGAAATGACACGGCACAGATTATTGTTAGGGGTTCCATCACAGTCCCCTTGTGTAGCCGCACCGCCTCCACGCTCCCCTCATGTAAGCCCACTTTCCTAGTGTAACCGTATTGTCACCACACTCCCCACATGTAACCATACCACGGTTCGAAAAGTGTCATAATAGAGCCTTAAAGGGGTTCTGTCATTAAAAACAAAAAAATATATACTTACCTATTGCTCCCCAGGCAGCCTGCTTACCTCTTCTTCTTATCCCAAATCTTCTCCTGGAGCCGCTTGTCACTTCGGTCACGTGACCTCCAGCAACCTGATTTTCCTCCATCCGGTCAAAAAGCGTACATTGCGCTACCTTCCGCTTCCTTCAGGTCAATGTACGCATACGTCACTAGTGACGTATGCGTACATTGCCTTCTCAGGAAGCGCGGAATGAAAGCAGCCGTGCGAGACAATGGCGCGACTGCGCATGCAGCTATCCTGGAGATAGCTATAGTCTATGGAATATACACGGGCTTTAGCCTTGGCAGTCGTCGTCATTAAAATCTATGTATAGCTACCTGCCATGCTGTCCATTGGTTTCTACAGTAACATTGCAGCGCCCTCTATTAGTTTTACAGAAACGTGCTGCACCTATGCTCCCTTTAATATATGATCCCCAGATAGGGGACGTATCAGATGCAACACGCTCAGGCAGCACTCCGGGCGCACCCACAATGCACTGAGGGAGCTGGAAGACCTTTGCATAGCCCCACCCAACGCTTTCTCAACCGCGCCCCCTCACATCCTCCTCAGTCCTTCCTCTTGCACCGCGCTCACGCATCCTAGGCTTGCAGAGCCTGCAGGACTCGTCACCTCCCTACGCAGGATGGTTAAGCACGCGATGACACTAGAAGCAAGCACTAGTTTGCCTCTGAAGGTGCGTCCGTCGGTCGTTTTGAGAGATCTCTTTTGGTGGACGCATTTCGAGTGGGGACGGACGGAAACTTTTTCCCAAAAATGAGGAAAATTGGCTTCGACCCCATAGGGCTTTATTGGCTTCCCCTGGGCTGGCATTAGTAGACCTTAGTAAGAATAAGAATAGATCAGCATGGTCATCTGAAGAAGTTTAAATGTACAGCAGGCCTTTTTTTTTATTTTTCCCGCCATACATAAATAAATCCATCCATCCATCCATCCATCCATCCATAACTATAGATTATATAGAGAAATAAATCTTGCTATTTGTATAGCGATAGATAGATAGTGTAGATTATAGACATACATTATATCAAGATGATAGATTTTAGATTATTTATATCTATGTAGATTCTATCATCTATATTAATTATATAATAGATCTATGGATTATCTATCTATCTATCAATCAATAGATCTATTATATAATCAACATACATTATAGAATCTACATATATACATAATACAGCTATATGTGTTTGTGTATGTATGTAGATATATATATATATATATATATATATCTCATCTAAAATCTATCTTTTATCTATATGCACAAAATCTATAATTCAGATATAATCTATATCTATAATCTACATAATTAATAAATAAATAGATAGATTCATTCATACATACATACATACATACACACTGTATGCAAATGAGCCAGGTGTCTGGCAGGCTGATGTCACTGCATTGTGATGTCATCAATTTAGAAGTATAAATACCAGACTTGGCAGCCATGTTAGTCAGTCTCCGCTGCAGCTCGGAGACGGGAGGTGGGGAACCCCTATCTCCTCCGAGAAGCCACAGAACTGGATCCTTTTTATTTTTAGCAGAGTGCATTTTGAATGCAGCACACAAGGGGGAGACAGCGGCCTACCAAAATCCAGTTGGCTGCCGCTGTGGCCTATTTTTTTTTTTTTTAAAAAGGTAGGTTCTGTCCTTCCACGGTGAGGAATAGGCAGGGATGTTCCGTTTTTGCCAGCTGGGGAATGCTTATAGGCAAGGCCTTATTCCTGGTGGTGCATGTAACGTCAGACCACGTTTCAGACATGCAGCAGCGGCACCAGCAGCATTCAGTCAGTCAGTGGCTCGCAAACGTTTCCCATGCAAGTTTACATTAAACAGACACATTTCTTTATTTCCTTTATTGACTGCGGTCTTTATCGAGCCGTTGAACTGTTGCTGTGTCTAGGCATTGAATAAAGCAATACATCCTTTTAAAGTAGACATCCGTTCATTGGAGTTCTTTGCTCCCCGAATGTCGCTCCATCTATAAGCGTTGGCTCTGAAGCACGCATCAGGGGCCAGCCTGCATGCTTGCCGCTTTTGAACTAGCAGCGACTGTAGGTCACTCACACAGGCTGGTTGGAATGGCCTAGCATTATCCTAATACGGAGGTGTAACTTGAAGCTGTGGGGCTCCAGTACGAAGTCTGGAACTGGGCCCCCAACTATAAAGCTTCATTGATAGCATTGGTTTACAATGTGGGAAAGAGAGACTTTATGGGCCCCCTAGGGCTCCGGGTCCCAGGTGCGACCGCACCCACTGTACATACGCCCATGACCCGAATACGTGGAGCATACAGACGTAGGGTGTGTGTGTTGTTGTTTTGCTTCCAGTTAAAATCGCGATTTTGCGCGATTGCGATTTTAACATTACAAGTCCCATAGACCCCTGCAGAAAAAAAACTGCTGCGAATTTCGCAGTGAAAAAAAAAACTGTAGTGGGTAGTCACCCTTATGGGCTGAATAAAACAGCCATTCTGTCGAACATACAATTTGTCCGGCTGCTGTGGCGTCTTGGGAAGTGTCATGTCTCATCTACCTGACTCTATTCATTGACATGTATAACCTGTACTGTATCTGCAAGTGTTTGCCTTCTTTAGTTTGTCCCTTCTGGTTCTCTGTACCCCCTGTATTGCATAACTCCTCCCCTTCCTCCTGCTAGGGAGTTTCCTGTCTATAGCCTATGTGCTAGGTCTCTACTCTGTGC
Organism: Eleutherodactylus coqui; assembly: GCF_035609145.1. NCBI lineage: Eukaryota > Metazoa > Chordata > Amphibia > Anura > Eleutherodactylidae > Eleutherodactylus > Eleutherodactylus coqui. The sequence goes on along the minus strand of NC_089848.1, from coordinate 12,293,738 downwards.
TTTGGCTAATCATCATTCTTTTTATCTACTGCTGAATGTGCATTATACAAGATTTCTACCTGAATAAACCCTGGAATCTTCTCCCATGCCTCTGCAGTGGAGTTGGATGCTGTCTGACAACATATATCTTCTGTGAGTACTGGTTCATAACTACAAGAGAAGTTACTTCAGCCGATACGCTTACAGCCATGTTATTGAGTCAGAATAGGAAGATAGGCCAGTAGATTTCTGCCCACTTCCATCTCCAATGGAGACTGGCTGTAAATGGCAGCCGTACATGAGTATTTATGGTTCCAAGCTGTACGTGTCATAATAGAGCCTTACTGACATCACCAGTCAGCTTCAACTGTCAGACATCCAGGGTTATTGCATACAGTCTATCTATCTATCTATCCTATCTATCCTATCTATCCTATCTATCTATCTATCTATCTATCTATCTATCTATCTATCTATCTATCTATCTGTCTCTGTGTATAGATAAATATCTATATAAATATATAGAAATACATATATATCGATATATATTTTTATGGATTTCTACCCAAATATATGGATGTATACATATATAGATATATAGTCATGTAAGGCTGAAGAAAAGACATGCCGTGTGTATAATTTCTTCAGCCTATGATGTGTTTTATTTTCTTTATTCTCAGTATTGCTAGGATCTTCCCAGTATAATATATAGCAACCAATCGCAGCACAGCTTTCATGTAACCTGAGTAGTATAAGAAGTATCAACCAATCACAGCACAGCTTTCATGTTGCCTCAGCAGTATAATATATAGCAACCAATCACAGCACAGCTTTCATGTTACCTTAACAGTATAAAAAATAGCAACCAATCACAGCACAGCTTTCATTTTACCTCAGCATTGGCTGCGGAATCTGCTTTTTATTTTTCAATAACCAACGCATCGGGTAAAATTGGCGCGACTTTCCCGCCGGTTTGAAACCACCCTAGAGAAAATTAGGGCAAAAAGATGGAGAACTGGGAGGTGACCCGCTAATCTCTATGGTGCTGTAATTTGGGTAAATCCAATAGGAGGTGCAGCACGTTTCTGTAAAACCAATAGAGGGCGCTGTTATGTTACTGTAGAAACCAATGGACAGCATGGCAGAGGGGCGGAGAGGGGGTGGAGAGGAGGCAGAGAGGAGGTGGGAGCTCAGTTCTCGCTCCTGGCTCTTCCAGCCCCCCCCCCCCCCCCCCGCAGATGAGGACGACGTATATCGGCTCGGCGTGAAAACCGAGCCGATATACGTTCGTGTGAATGCACCCTAAGCCAGACGCCTGCTGCACACTGAGGAGGGGCAATCACCATGAAACAGTCTGTCTGTGCATGGCTTCCTGGCTTGGTTTAATATTCCCAATCATTGTTAAGGCTTGTGATAAATCACTTGGATTTGAAGGAATGCTGCATCCAATAGATGGCGCTATAGAGGTATTTTCTTATCCTTATTTGCATAGATATCCCAGAGGAGCTAGCATCACCTTATAAGTTTTCTTACTCATTTTTTAGGTTCTCAAACCCCTCTTCTGTGTGCAGTGCTTGGGTAGTGACTATACCATCCCCTGACCCATTTACCCCATGGGTGTCTCCACATACTTTTTGGGTGCTCTCCTTAAGGAGACACAACACCGCTTCTGACCCACATAGGAATGTGAACCACAGGCCAACTAGGGCTGAGGAGATGGGCGCATTGTCCAGTATCACATGTGTAGTCTAACAGAGCTTACTTTGGGTAAGTGAGAGTTTTGGCCCATGTGAAAGGGGAATTACTGTATGCTAAACTGTTCACTTCATTTTCATTACCTTCTATGACATTTATGGAAATGACACGGCACAGATTATTGTTAGGGGTTCCATCACAGTCCCCTTGTGTAGCCGCACCGCCTCCACGCTCCCCTCATGTAAGCCCACTTTCCTAGTGTAACCGTATTGTCACCACACTCCCCACATGTAACCATACCACGGTTCGAAAAGTGTCATAATAGAGCCTTAAAGGGGTTCTGTCATTAAAAACAAAAAAATATATACTTACCTATTGCTCCCCAGGCAGCCTGCTTACCTCTTCTTCTTATCCCAAATCTTCTCCTGGAGCCGCTTGTCACTTCGGTCACGTGACCTCCAGCAACCTGATTTTCCTCCATCCGGTCAAAAAGCGTACATTGCGCTACCTTCCGCTTCCTTCAGGTCAATGTACGCATACGTCACTAGTGACGTATGCGTACATTGCCTTCTCAGGAAGCGCGGAATGAAAGCAGCCGTGCGAGACAATGGCGCGACTGCGCATGCAGCTATCCTGGAGATAGCTATAGTCTATGGAATATACACGGGCTTTAGCCTTGGCAGTCGTCGTCATTAAAATCTATGTATAGCTACCTGCCATGCTGTCCATTGGTTTCTACAGTAACATTGCAGCGCCCTCTATTAGTTTTACAGAAACGTGCTGCACCTATGCTCCCTTTAATATATGATCCCCAGATAGGGGACGTATCAGATGCAACACGCTCAGGCAGCACTCCGGGCGCACCCACAATGCACTGAGGGAGCTGGAAGACCTTTGCATAGCCCCACCCAACGCTTTCTCAACCGCGCCCCCTCACATCCTCCTCAGTCCTTCCTCTTGCACCGCGCTCACGCATCCTAGGCTTGCAGAGCCTGCAGGACTCGTCACCTCCCTACGCAGGATGGTTAAGCACGCGATGACACTAGAAGCAAGCACTAGTTTGCCTCTGAAGGTGCGTCCGTCGGTCGTTTTGAGAGATCTCTTTTGGTGGACGCATTTCGAGTGGGGACGGACGGAAACTTTTTCCCAAAAATGAGGAAAATTGGCTTCGACCCCATAGGGCTTTATTGGCTTCCCCTGGGCTGGCATTAGTAGACCTTAGTAAGAATAAGAATAGATCAGCATGGTCATCTGAAGAAGTTTAAATGTACAGCAGGCCTTTTTTTTTATTTTTCCCGCCATACATAAATAAATCCATCCATCCATCCATCCATCCATCCATAACTATAGATTATATAGAGAAATAAATCTTGCTATTTGTATAGCGATAGATAGATAGTGTAGATTATAGACATACATTATATCAAGATGATAGATTTTAGATTATTTATATCTATGTAGATTCTATCATCTATATTAATTATATAATAGATCTATGGATTATCTATCTATCTATCAATCAATAGATCTATTATATAATCAACATACATTATAGAATCTACATATATACATAATACAGCTATATGTGTTTGTGTATGTATGTAGATATATATATATATATATATATATATCTCATCTAAAATCTATCTTTTATCTATATGCACAAAATCTATAATTCAGATATAATCTATATCTATAATCTACATAATTAATAAATAAATAGATAGATTCATTCATACATACATACATACATACACACTGTATGCAAATGAGCCAGGTGTCTGGCAGGCTGATGTCACTGCATTGTGATGTCATCAATTTAGAAGTATAAATACCAGACTTGGCAGCCATGTTAGTCAGTCTCCGCTGCAGCTCGGAGACGGGAGGTGGGGAACCCCTATCTCCTCCGAGAAGCCACAGAACTGGATCCTTTTTATTTTTAGCAGAGTGCATTTTGAATGCAGCACACAAGGGGGAGACAGCGGCCTACCAAAATCCAGTTGGCTGCCGCTGTGGCCTATTTTTTTTTTTTTTAAAAAGGTAGGTTCTGTCCTTCCACGGTGAGGAATAGGCAGGGATGTTCCGTTTTTGCCAGCTGGGGAATGCTTATAGGCAAGGCCTTATTCCTGGTGGTGCATGTAACGTCAGACCACGTTTCAGACATGCAGCAGCGGCACCAGCAGCATTCAGTCAGTCAGTGGCTCGCAAACGTTTCCCATGCAAGTTTACATTAAACAGACACATTTCTTTATTTCCTTTATTGACTGCGGTCTTTATCGAGCCGTTGAACTGTTGCTGTGTCTAGGCATTGAATAAAGCAATACATCCTTTTAAAGTAGACATCCGTTCATTGGAGTTCTTTGCTCCCCGAATGTCGCTCCATCTATAAGCGTTGGCTCTGAAGCACGCATCAGGGGCCAGCCTGCATGCTTGCCGCTTTTGAACTAGCAGCGACTGTAGGTCACTCACACAGGCTGGTTGGAATGGCCTAGCATTATCCTAATACGGAGGTGTAACTTGAAGCTGTGGGGCTCCAGTACGAAGTCTGGAACTGGGCCCCCAACTATAAAGCTTCATTGATAGCATTGGTTTACAATGTGGGAAAGAGAGACTTTATGGGCCCCCTAGGGCTCCGGGTCCCAGGTGCGACCGCACCCACTGTACATACGCCCATGACCCGAATACGTGGAGCATACAGACGTAGGGTGTGTGTGTTGTTGTTTTGCTTCCAGTTAAAATCGCGATTTTGCGCGATTGCGATTTTAACATTACAAGTCCCATAGACCCCTGCAGAAAAAAAACTGCTGCGAATTTCGCAGTGAAAAAAAAAACTGTAGTGGGTAGTCACCCTTATGGGCTGAATAAAACAGCCATTCTGTCGAACATACAATTTGTCCGGCTGCTGTGGCGTCTTGGGAAGTGTCATGTCTCATCTACCTGACTCTATTCATTGACATGTATAACCTGTACTGTATCTGCAAGTGTTTGCCTTCTTTAGTTTGTCCCTTCTGGTTCTCTGTACCCCCTGTATTGCATAACTCCTCCCCTTCCTCCTGCTAGGGAGTTTCCTGTCTATAGCCTATGTGCTAGGTCTCTACTCTGTGCTTTGGCTAATCATCATTCTTTTTATCTACTGCTGAATGTGCATTATACAAGATTTCTACCTGAATAAACCCTGGAATCTTCTCCCATGCCTCTGCAGTGGAGTTGGATGCTGTCTGACAACATATATCTTCTGTGAGTACTGGTTCATAACTACAAGAGAAGTTACTTCAGCCGATACGCTTACAGCCATGTTATTGAGTCAGAATAGGAAGATAGGCCAGTAGATTTCTGCCCACTTCCATCTCCAATGGAGACTGGCTGTAAATGGCAGCCGTACATGAGTATTTATGGTTCCAAGCTGTACGTGTCATAATAGAGCCTTACTGACATCACCAGTCAGCTTCAACTGTCAGACATCCAGGGTTATTGCATACAGTCTATCTATCTATCTATCCTATCTATCCTATCTATCCTATCTATCTATCTATCTATCTATCTATCTATCTATCTATCTATCTATCTATCTATCTATCTATCTGTCTCTGTGTATAGATAAATATCTATATAAATATATAGAAATACATATATATCGATATATATTTTTATGGATTTCTACCCAAATATATGGATGTATACATATATAGATATATAGTCATGTAAGGCTGAAGAAAAGACATGCCGTGTGTATAATTTCTTCAGCCTATGATGTGTTTTATTTTCTTTATTCTCAGTATTGCTAGGATCTTCCCAGTATAATATATAGCAACCAATCGCAGCACAGCTTTCATGTAACCTGAGTAGTATAAGAAGTATCAACCAATCACAGCACAGCTTTCATGTTGCCTCAGCAGTATAATATATAGCAACCAATCACAGCACAGCTTTCATGTTACCTTAACAGTATAAAAAATAGCAACCAATCACAGCACAGCTTTCATTTTACCTCAGCATTGGCTGCGGAATCTGCTTTTTATTTTTCAATAACCAACGCATCGGGTAAAATTGGCGCGACTTTCCCGCCGGTTTGAAACCACCCTAGAGAAAATTAGGGCAAAAAGATGGAGAACTGGGAGGTGACCCGCTAATCTCTATGGTGCTGTAATTTGGGTAAATCCAATAGGAGGTGCAGCACGTTTCTGTAAAACCAATAGAGGGCGCTGTTATGTTACTGTAGAAACCAATGGACAGCATGGCAGAGGGGCGGAGAGGGGGTGGAGAGGAGGCAGAGAGGAGGTGGGAGCTCAGTTCTCGCTCCTGGCTCTTCCAGCCCCCCCCCCCCCCCCCCCGCAGATGAGGACGACGTATATCGGCTCGGCGTGAAAACCGAGCCGATATACGTTCGTGTGAATGCACCCTAAGCCAGACGCCTGCTGCACACTGAGGAGGGGCAATCACCATGAAACAGTCTGTCTGTGCATGGCTTCCTGGCTTGGTTTAATATTCCCAATCATTGTTAAGGCTTGTGATAAATCACTTGGATTTGAAGGAATGCTGCATCCAATAGATGGCGCTATAGAGGTATTTTCTTATCCTTATTTGCATAGATATCCCAGAGGAGCTAGCATCACCTTATAAGTTTTCTTACTCATTTTTTAGGTTCTCAAACCCCTCTTCTGTGTGCAGTGCTTGGGTAGTGACTATACCATCCCCTGACCCATTTACCCCATGGGTGTCTCCACATACTTTTTGGGTGCTCTCCTTAAGGAGACACAACACCGCTTCTGACCCACATAGGAATGTGAACCACAGGCCAACTAGGGCTGAGGAGATGGGCGCATTGTCCAGTATCACATGTGTAGTCTAACAGAGCTTACTTTGGGTAAGTGAGAGTTTTGGCCCATGTGAAAGGGGAATTACTGTATGCTAAACTGTTCACTTCATTTTCATTACCTTCTATGACATTTATGGAAATGACACGGCACAGATTATTGTTAGGGGTTCCATCACAGTCCCCTTGTGTAGCCGCACCGCCTCCACGCTCCCCTCATGTAAGCCCACTTTCCTAGTGTAACCGTATTGTCACCACACTCCCCACATGTAACCATACCACGGTTCGAAAAGTGTCATAATAGAGCCTTAAAGGGGTTCTGTCATTAAAAACAAAAAAATATATACTTACCTATTGCTCCCCAGGCAGCCTGCTTACCTCTTCTTCTTATCCCAAATCTTCTCCTGGAGCCGCTTGTCACTTCGGTCACGTGACCTCCAGCAACCTGATTTTCCTCCATCCGGTCAAAAAGCGTACATTGCGCTACCTTCCGCTTCCTTCAGGTCAATGTACGCATACGTCACTAGTGACGTATGCGTACATTGCCTTCTCAGGAAGCGCGGAATGAAAGCAGCCGTGCGAGACAATGGCGCGACTGCGCATGCAGCTATCCTGGAGATAGCTATAGTCTATGGAATATACACGGGCTTTAGCCTTGGCAGTCGTCGTCATTAAAATCTATGTATAGCTACCTGCCATGCTGTCCATTGGTTTCTACAGTAACATTGCAGCGCCCTCTATTAGTTTTACAGAAACGTGCTGCACCTATGCTCCCTTTAATATATGATCCCCAGATAGGGGACGTATCAGATGCAACACGCTCAGGCAGCACTCCGGGCGCACCCACAATGCACTGAGGGAGCTGGAAGACCTTTGCATAGCCCCACCCAACGCTTTCTCAACCGCGCCCCCTCACATCCTCCTCAGTCCTTCCTCTTGCACCGCGCTCACGCATCCTAGGCTTGCAGAGCCTGCAGGACTCGTCACCTCCCTACGCAGGATGGTTAAGCACGCGATGACACTAGAAGCAAGCACTAGTTTGCCTCTGAAGGTGCGTCCGTCGGTCGTTTTGAGAGATCTCTTTTGGTGGACGCATTTCGAGTGGGGACGGACGGAAACTTTTTCCCAAAAATGAGGAAAATTGGCTTCGACCCCATAGGGCTTTATTGGCTTCCCCTGGGCTGGCATTAGTAGACCTTAGTAAGAATAAGAATAGATCAGCATGGTCATCTGAAGAAGTTTAAATGTACAGCAGGCCTTTTTTTTTATTTTTCCCGCCATACATAAATAAATCCATCCATCCATCCATCCATCCATCCATAACTATAGATTATATAGAGAAATAAATCTTGCTATTTGTATAGCGATAGATAGATAGTGTAGATTATAGACATACATTATATCAAGATGATAGATTTTAGATTATTTATATCTATGTAGATTCTATCATCTATATTAATTATATAATAGATCTATGGATTATCTATCTATCTATCAATCAATAGATCTATTATATAATCAACATACATTATAGAATCTACATATATACATAATACAGCTATATGTGTTTGTGTATGTATGTAGATATATATATATATATATATATATATCTCATCTAAAATCTATCTTTTATCTATATGCACAAAATCTATAATTCAGATATAATCTATATCTATAATCTACATAATTAATAAATAAATAGATAGATTCATTCATACATACATACATACATACACACTGTATGCAAATGAGCCAGGTGTCTGGCAGGCTGATGTCACTGCATTGTGATGTCATCAATTTAGAAGTATAAATACCAGACTTGGCAGCCATGTTAGTCAGTCTCCGCTGCAGCTCGGAGACGGGAGGTGGGGAACCCCTATCTCCTCCGAGAAGCCACAGAACTGGATCCTTTTTATTTTTAGCAGAGTGCATTTTGAATGCAGCACACAAGGGGGAGACAGCGGCCTACCAAAATCCAGTTGGCTGCCGCTGTGGCCTATTTTTTTTTTTTTTAAAAAGGTAGGTTCTGTCCTTCCACGGTGAGGAATAGGCAGGGATGTTCCGTTTTTGCCAGCTGGGGAATGCTTATAGGCAAGGCCTTATTCCTGGTGGTGCATGTAACGTCAGACCACGTTTCAGACATGCAGCAGCGGCACCAGCAGCATTCAGTCAGTCAGTGGCTCGCAAACGTTTCCCATGCAAGTTTACATTAAACAGACACATTTCTTTATTTCCTTTATTGACTGCGGTCTTTATCGAGCCGTTGAACTGTTGCTGTGTCTAGGCATTGAATAAAGCAATACATCCTTTTAAAGTAGACATCCGTTCATTGGAGTTCTTTGCTCCCCGAATGTCGCTCCATCTATAAGCGTTGGCTCTGAAGCACGCATCAGGGGCCAGCCTGCATGCTTGCCGCTTTTGAACTAGCAGCGACTGTAGGTCACTCACACAGGCTGGTTGGAATGGCCTAGCATTATCCTAATACGGAGGTGTAACTTGAAGCTGTGGGGCTCCAGTACGAAGTCTGGAACTGGGCCCCCAACTATAAAGCTTCATTGATAGCATTGGTTTACAATGTGGGAAAGAGAGACTTTATGGGCCCCCTAGGGCTCCGGGTCCCAGGTGCGACCGCACCCACTGTACATACGCCCATGACCCGAATACGTGGAGCATACAGACGTAGGGTGTGTGTGTTGTTGTTTTGCTTCCAGTTAAAATCGCGATTTTGCGCGATTGCGATTTTAACATTACAAGTCCCATAGACCCCTGCAGAAAAAAAACTGCTGCGAATTTCGCAGTGAAAAAAAAAACTGTAGTGGGTAGTCACCCTTATGGGCTGAATAAAACAGCCATTCTGTCGAACATACAATTTGTCCGGCTGCTGTGGCGTCTTGGGAAGTGTCATGTCTCATCTACCTGACTCTATTCATTGACATGTATAACCTGTACTGTATCTGCAAGTGTTTGCCTTCTTTAGTTTGTCCCTTCTGGTTCTCTGTACCCCCTGTATTGCATAACTCCTCCCCTTCCTCCTGCTAGGGAGTTTCCTGTCTATAGCCTATGTGCTAGGTCTCTACTCTGTGCTTTGGCTAATCATCATTCTTTTTATCTACTGCTGAATGTGCATTATACAAGATTTCTACCTGAATAAACCCTGGAATCTTCTCCCATGCCTCTGCAGTGGAGTTGGATGCTGTCTGACAACATATATCTTCTGTGAGTACTGGTTCATAACTACAAGAGAAGTTACTTCAGCCGATACGCTTACAGCCATGTTATTGAGTCAGAATAGGAAGATAGGCCAGTAGATTTCTGCCCACTTCCATCTCCAATGGAGACTGGCTGTAAATGGCAGCCGTACATGAGTATTTATGGTTCCAAGCTGTACGTGTCATAATAGAGCCTTACTGACATCACCAGTCAGCTTCAACTGTCAGACATCCAGGGTTATTGCATACAGTCTATCTATCTATCTATCCTATCTATCCTATCTATCCTATCTATCTATCTATCTATCTATCTATCTATCTATCTATCTATCTATCTATCTATCTGTCTCTGTGTATAGATAAATATCTATATAAATATATAGAAATACATATATATCGATATATATTTTTATGGATTTCTACCCAAATATATGGATGTATACATATATAGATATATAGTCATGTAAGGCTGAAGAAAAGACATGCCGTGTGTATAATTTCTTCAGCCTATGATGTGTTTTATTTTCTTTATTCTCAGTATTGCTAGGATCTTCCCAGTATAATATATAGCAACCAATCGCAGCACAGCTTTCATGTAACCTGAGTAGTATAAGAAGTATCAACCAATCACAGCACAGCTTTCATGTTGCCTCAGCAGTATAATATATAGCAACCAATCACAGCACAGCTTTCATGTTACCTTAACAGTATAAAAAATAGCAACCAATCACAGCACAGCTTTCATTTTACCTCAGCATTGGCTGCGGAATCTGCTTTTTATTTTTCAATAACCAACGCATCGGGTAAAATTGGCGCGACTTTCCCGCCGGTTTGAAACCACCCTAGAGAAAATTAGGGCAAAAAGATGGAGAACTGGGAGGTGACCCGCTAATCTCTATGGTGCTGTAATTTGGGTAAATCCAATAGGAGGTGCAGCACGTTTCTGTAAAACCAATAGAGGGCGCTGTTATGTTACTGTAGAAACCAATGGACAGCATGGCAGAGGGGCGGAGAGGGGGTGGAGAGGAGGCAGAGAGGAGGTGGGAGCTCAGTTCTCGCTCCTGGCTCTTCCAGCCCCCCCCCCCCCCCCCCCGCAGATGAGGACGACGTATATCGGCTCGGCGTGAAAACCGAGCCGATATACGTTCGTGTGAATGCACCCTAAGCCAGACGCCTGCTGCACACTGAGGAGGGGCAATCACCATGAAACAGTCTGTCTGTGCATGGCTTCCTGGCTTGGTTTAATATTCCCAATCATTGTTAAGGCTTGTGATAAATCACTTGGATTTGAAGGAATGCTGCATCCAATAGATGGCGCTATAGAGGTATTTTCTTATCCTTATTTGCATAGATATCCCAGAGGAGCTAGCATCACCTTATAAGTTTTCTTACTCATTTTTTAGGTTCTCAAACCCCTCTTCTGTGTGCAGTGCTTGGGTAGTGACTATACCATCCCCTGACCCATTTACCCCATGGGTGTCTCCACATACTTTTTGGGTGCTCTCCTTAAGGAGACACAACACCGCTTCTGACCCACATAGGAATGTGAACCACAGGCCAACTAGGGCTGAGGAGATGGGCGCATTGTCCAGTATCACATGTGTAGTCTAACAGAGCTTACTTTGGGTAAGTGAGAGTTTTGGCCCATGTGAAAGGGGAATTACTGTATGCTAAACTGTTCACTTCATTTTCATTACCTTCTATGACATTTATGGAAATGACACGGCACAGATTATTGTTAGGGGTTCCATCACAGTCCCCTTGTGTAGCCGCACCGCCTCCACGCTCCCCTCATGTAAGCCCACTTTCCTAGTGTAACCGTATTGTCACCACACTCCCCACATGTAACCATACCACGGTTCGAAAAGTGTCATAATAGAGCCTTAAAGGGGTTCTGTCATTAAAAACAAAAAAATATATACTTACCTATTGCTCCCCAGGCAGCCTGCTTACCTCTTCTTCTTATCCCAAATCTTCTCCTGGAGCCGCTTGTCACTTCGGTCACGTGACCTCCAGCAACCTGATTTTCCTCCATCCGGTCAAAAAGCGTACATTGCGCTACCTTCCGCTTCCTTCAGGTCAATGTACGCATACGTCACTAGTGACGTATGCGTACATTGCCTTCTCAGGAAGCGCGGAATGAAAGCAGCCGTGCGAGACAATGGCGCGACTGCGCATGCAGCTATCCTGGAGATAGCTATAGTCTATGGAATATACACGGGCTTTAGCCTTGGCAGTCGTCGTCATTAAAATCTATGTATAGCTACCTGCCATGCTGTCCATTGGTTTCTACAGTAACATTGCAGCGCCCTCTATTAGTTTTACAGAAACGTGCTGCACCTATGCTCCCTTTAATATATGATCCCCAGATAGGGGACGTATCAGATGCAACACGCTCAGGCAGCACTCCGGGCGCACCCACAATGCACTGAGGGAGCTGGAAGACCTTTGCATAGCCCCACCCAACGCTTTCTCAACCGCGCCCCCTCACATCCTCCTCAGTCCTTCCTCTTGCACCGCGCTCACGCATCCTAGGCTTGCAGAGCCTGCAGGACTCGTCACCTCCCTACGCAGGATGGTTAAGCACGCGATGACACTAGAAGCAAGCACTAGTTTGCCTCTGAAGGTGCGTCCGTCGGTCGTTTTGAGAGATCTCTTTTGGTGGACGCATTTCGAGTGGGGACGGACGGAAACTTTTTCCCAAAAATGAGGAAAATTGGCTTCGACCCCATAGGGCTTTATTGGCTTCCCCTGGGCTGGCATTAGTAGACCTTAGTAAGAATAAGAATAGATCAGCATGGTCATCTGAAGAAGTTTAAATGTACAGCAGGCCTTTTTTTTTATTTTTCCCGCCATACATAAATAAATCCATCCATCCATCCATCCATCCATCCATAACTATAGATTATATAGAGAAATAAATCTTGCTATTTGTATAGCGATAGATAGATAGTGTAGATTATAGACATACATTATATCAAGATGATAGATTTTAGATTATTTATATCTATGTAGATTCTATCATCTATATTAATTATATAATAGATCTATGGATTATCTATCTATCTATCAATCAATAGATCTATTATATAATCAACATACATTATAGAATCTACATATATACATAATACAGCTATATGTGTTTGTGTATGTATGTAGATATATATATATATATATATATATATATATCTCATCTAAAATCTATCTTTTATCTATATGCACAAAATCTATAATTCAGATATAATCTATATCTATAATCTACATAATTAATAAATAAATAGATAGATTCATTCATACATACATACATACATACACACTGTATGCAAATGAGCCAGGTGTCTGGCAGGCTGATGTCACTGCATTGTGATGTCATCAATTTAGAAGTATAAATACCAGACTTGGCAGCCATGTTAGTCAGTCTCCGCTGCAGCTCGGAGACGGGAGGTGGGGAACCCCTATCTCCTCCGAGAAGCCACAGAACTGGATCCTTTTTATTTTTAGCAGAGTGCATTTTGAATGCAGCACACAAGGGGGAGACAGCGGCCTACCAAAATCCAGTTGGCTGCCGCTGTGGCCTATTTTTTTTTTTTTTAAAAAGGTAGGTTCTGTCCTTCCACGGTGAGGAATAGGCAGGGATGTTCCGTTTTTGCCAGCTGGGGAATGCTTATAGGCAAGGCCTTATTCCTGGTGGTGCATGTAACGTCAGACCACGTTTCAGACATGCAGCAGCGGCACCAGCAGCATTCAGTCAGTCAGTGGCTCGCAAACGTTTCCCATGCAAGTTTACATTAAACAGACACATTTCTTTATTTCCTTTATTGACTGCGGTCTTTATCGAGCCGTTGAACTGTTGCTGTGTCTAGGCATTGAATAAAGCAATACATCCTTTTAAAGTAGACATCCGTTCATTGGAGTTCTTTGCTCCCCGAATGTCGCTCCATCTATAAGCGTTGGCTCTGAAGCACGCATCAGGGGCCAGCCTGCATGCTTGCCGCTTTTGAACTAGCAGCGACTGTAGGTCACTCACACAGGCTGGTTGGAATGGCCTAGCATTATCCTAATACGGAGGTGTAACTTGAAGCTGTGGGGCTCCAGTACGAAGTCTGGAACTGGGCCCCCAACTATAAAGCTTCATTGATAGCATTGGTTTACAATGTGGGAAAGAGAGACTTTATGGGCCCCCTAGGGCTCCGGGTCCCAGGTGCGACCGCACCCACTGTACATACGCCCATGACCCGAATACGTGGAGCATACAGACGTAGGGTGTGTGTGTTGTTGTTTTGCTTCCAGTTAAAATCGCGATTTTGCGCGATTGCGATTTTAACATTACAAGTCCCATAGACCCCTGCAGAAAAAAAACTGCTGCGAATTTCGCAGTGAAAAAAAAAACTGTAGTGGGTAGTCACCCTTATGGGCTGAATAAAACAGCCATTCTGTCGAACATACAATTTGTCCGGCTGCTGTGGCGTCTTGGGAAGTGTCATGTCTCATCTACCTGACTCTATTCATTGACATGTATAACCTGTACTGTATCTGCAAGTGTTTGCCTTCTTTAGTTTGTCCCTTCTGGTTCTCTGTACCCCCTGTATTGCATAACTCCTCCCCTTCCTCCTGCTAGGGAGTTTCCTGTCTATAGCCTATGTGCTAGGTCTCTACTCTGTGCTTTGGCTAATCATCATTCTTTTTATCTACTGCTGAATGTGCATTATACAAGATTTCTACCTGAATAAACCCTGGAATCTTCTCCCATGCCTCTGCAGTGGAGTTGGATGCTGTCTGACAACATATATCTTCTGTGAGTACTGGTTCATAACTACAAGAGAAGTTACTTCAGCCGATACGCTTACAGCCATGTTATTGAGTCAGAATAGGAAGATAGGCCAGTAGATTTCTGCCCACTTCCATCTCCAATGGAGACTGGCTGTAAATGGCAGCCGTACATGAGTATTTATGGTTCCAAGCTGTACGTGTCATAATAGAGCCTTACTGACATCACCAGTCAGCTTCAACTGTCAGACATCCAGGGTTATTGCATACAGTCTATCTATCTATCTATCCTATCTATCCTATCTATCCTATCTATCTATCTATCTATCTATCTATCTATCTATCTATCTATCTATCTATCTATCTATCTGTCTCTGTGTATAGATAAATATCTATATAAATATATAGAAATACATATATATCGATATATATTTTTATGGATTTCTACCCAAATATATGGATGTATACATATATAGATATATAGTCATGTAAGGCTGAAGAAAAGACATGCCGTGTGTATAATTTCTTCAGCCTATGATGTGTTTTATTTTCTTTATTCTCAGTATTGCTAGGATCTTCCCAGTATAATATATAGCAACCAATCGCAGCACAGCTTTCATGTAACCTGAGTAGTATAAGAAGTATCAACCAATCACAGCACAGCTTTCATGTTGCCTCAGCAGTATAATATATAGCAACCAATCACAGCACAGCTTTCATGTTACCTTAACAGTATAAAAAATAGCAACCAATCACAGCACAGCTTTCATTTTACCTCAGCATTGGCTGCGGAATCTGCTTTTTATTTTTCAATAACCAACGCATCGGGTAAAATTGGCGCGACTTTCCCGCCGGTTTGAAACCACCCTAGAGAAAATTAGGGCAAAAAGATGGAGAACTGGGAGGTGACCCGCTAATCTCTATGGTGCTGTAATTTGGGTAAATCCAATAGGAGGTGCAGCACGTTTCTGTAAAACCAATAGAGGGCGCTGTTATGTTACTGTAGAAACCAATGGACAGCATGGCAGAGGGGCGGAGAGGGGGTGGAGAGGAGGCAGAGAGGAGGTGGGAGCTCAGTTCTCGCTCCTGGCTCTTCCAGCCCCCCCCCCCCCCCCCCCGCAGATGAGGACGACGTAT
Source organism: Eleutherodactylus coqui (assembly GCF_035609145.1). NCBI lineage: Eukaryota > Metazoa > Chordata > Amphibia > Anura > Eleutherodactylidae > Eleutherodactylus > Eleutherodactylus coqui. Next base: position 12,278,138 of record NC_089848.1, on the reverse strand, counting down.
ATCGGCTCGGCGTGAAAACCGAGCCGATATACGTTCGTGTGAATGCACCCTAAGCCAGACGCCTGCTGCACACTGAGGAGGGGCAATCACCATGAAACAGTCTGTCTGTGCATGGCTTCCTGGCTTGGTTTAATATTCCCAATCATTGTTAAGGCTTGTGATAAATCACTTGGATTTGAAGGAATGCTGCATCCAATAGATGGCGCTATAGAGGTATTTTCTTATCCTTATTTGCATAGATATCCCAGAGGAGCTAGCATCACCTTATAAGTTTTCTTACTCATTTTTTAGGTTCTCAAACCCCTCTTCTGTGTGCAGTGCTTGGGTAGTGACTATACCATCCCCTGACCCATTTACCCCATGGGTGTCTCCACATACTTTTTGGGTGCTCTCCTTAAGGAGACACAACACCGCTTCTGACCCACATAGGAATGTGAACCACAGGCCAACTAGGGCTGAGGAGATGGGCGCATTGTCCAGTATCACATGTGTAGTCTAACAGAGCTTACTTTGGGTAAGTGAGAGTTTTGGCCCATGTGAAAGGGGAATTACTGTATGCTAAACTGTTCACTTCATTTTCATTACCTTCTATGACATTTATGGAAATGACACGGCACAGATTATTGTTAGGGGTTCCATCACAGTCCCCTTGTGTAGCCGCACCGCCTCCACGCTCCCCTCATGTAAGCCCACTTTCCTAGTGTAACCGTATTGTCACCACACTCCCCACATGTAACCATACCACGGTTCGAAAAGTGTCATAATAGAGCCTTAAAGGGGTTCTGTCATTAAAAACAAAAAAATATATACTTACCTATTGCTCCCCAGGCAGCCTGCTTACCTCTTCTTCTTATCCCAAATCTTCTCCTGGAGCCGCTTGTCACTTCGGTCACGTGACCTCCAGCAACCTGATTTTCCTCCATCCGGTCAAAAAGCGTACATTGCGCTACCTTCCGCTTCCTTCAGGTCAATGTACGCATACGTCACTAGTGACGTATGCGTACATTGCCTTCTCAGGAAGCGCGGAATGAAAGCAGCCGTGCGAGACAATGGCGCGACTGCGCATGCAGCTATCCTGGAGATAGCTATAGTCTATGGAATATACACGGGCTTTAGCCTTGGCAGTCGTCGTCATTAAAATCTATGTATAGCTACCTGCCATGCTGTCCATTGGTTTCTACAGTAACATTGCAGCGCCCTCTATTAGTTTTACAGAAACGTGCTGCACCTATGCTCCCTTTAATATATGATCCCCAGATAGGGGACGTATCAGATGCAACACGCTCAGGCAGCACTCCGGGCGCACCCACAATGCACTGAGGGAGCTGGAAGACCTTTGCATAGCCCCACCCAACGCTTTCTCAACCGCGCCCCCTCACATCCTCCTCAGTCCTTCCTCTTGCACCGCGCTCACGCATCCTAGGCTTGCAGAGCCTGCAGGACTCGTCACCTCCCTACGCAGGATGGTTAAGCACGCGATGACACTAGAAGCAAGCACTAGTTTGCCTCTGAAGGTGCGTCCGTCGGTCGTTTTGAGAGATCTCTTTTGGTGGACGCATTTCGAGTGGGGACGGACGGAAACTTTTTCCCAAAAATGAGGAAAATTGGCTTCGACCCCATAGGGCTTTATTGGCTTCCCCTGGGCTGGCATTAGTAGACCTTAGTAAGAATAAGAATAGATCAGCATGGTCATCTGAAGAAGTTTAAATGTACAGCAGGCCTTTTTTTTTATTTTTCCCGCCATACATAAATAAATCCATCCATCCATCCATCCATCCATCCATAACTATAGATTATATAGAGAAATAAATCTTGCTATTTGTATAGCGATAGATAGTGTAGATTATAGACATACATTATATCCAGATGATAGATTTTAGATTATTTATATCTATGTAGATTCTATCATCTATATTAATTATATAATAGATCTATGGATTATCTATCTATCTATCAATCAATAGATCTATTATATAATCAACATACATTATAGAATCTACATATATACATAATACAGCTATATGTGTTTGTGTATGTATGTAGATATATATATATATATATATATATATCTCATCTAAAATCTATCTTTTATCTATATGCACAAAATCTATAATTCAGATATAATCTATATCTATAATCTACATAATTAATAAATAAATAGATAGATTCATTCATACATACATACATACATACACACTGTATGCAAATGAGCCAGGTGTCTGGCAGGCTGATGTCACTGCATTGTGATGTCATCAATTTAGAAGTATAAATACCAGACTTGGCAGCCATGTTAGTCAGTCTCCGCTGCAGCTCGGAGACGGGAGGTGGGGAACCCCTATCTCCTCCGAGAAGCCACAGAACTGGATCCTTTTTATTTTTAGCAGAGTGCATTTTGAATGCAGCACACAAGGGGGAGACAGCGGCCTACCAAAATCCAGTTGGCTGCCGCTGTGGCCTATTTTTTTTTTTTTTAAAAAGGTAGGTTCTGTCCTTCCACGGTGAGGAATAGGCAGGGATGTTCCGTTTTTGCCAGCTGGGGAATGCTTATAGGCAAGGCCTTATTCCTGGTGGTGCATGTAACGTCAGACCACGTTTCAGACATGCAGCAGCGGCACCAGCAGCATTCAGTCAGTCAGTGGCTCGCAAACGTTTCCCATGCAAGTTTACATTAAACAGACACATTTCTTTATTTCCTTTATTGACTGCGGTCTTTATCGAGCCGTTGAACTGTTGCTGTGTCTAGGCATTGAATAAAGCAATACATCCTTTTAAAGTAGACATCCGTTCATTGGAGTTCTTTGCTCCCCGAATGTCGCTCCATCTATAAGCGTTGGCTCTGAAGCACGCATCAGGGGCCAGCCTGCATGCTTGCCGCTTTTGAACTAGCAGCGACTGTAGGTCACTCACACAGGCTGGTTGGAATGGCCTAGCATTATCCTAATACGGAGGTGTAACTTGAAGCTGTGGGGCTCCAGTACGAAGTCTGGAACTGGGCCCCCAACTATAAAGCTTCATTGATAGCATTGGTTTACAATGTGGGAAAGAGAGACTTTATGGGCCCCCTAGGGCTCCGGGTCCCAGGTGCGACCGCACCCACTGTACATACGCCCATGACCCGAATACGTGGAGCATACAGACGTAGGGTGTGTGTGTTGTTGTTTTGCTTCCAGTTAAAATCGCGATTTTGCGCGATTGCGATTTTAACATTACAAGTCCCATAGACCCCTGCAGAAAAAAAACTGCTGCGAATTTCGCAGTGAAAAAAAAAACTGTAGTGGGTAGTCACCCTTATGGGCTGAATAAAACAGCCATTCTGTCGAACATACAATTTGTCCGGCTGCTGTGGCGTCTTGGGAAGTGTCATGTCTCATCTACCTGACTCTATTCATTGACATGTATAACCTGTACTGTATCTGCAAGTGTTTGCCTTCTTTAGTTTGTCCCTTCTGGTTCTCTGTACCCCCTGTATTGCATAACTCCTCCCCTTCCTCCTGCTAGGGAGTTTCCTGTCTATAGCCTATGTGCTAGGTCTCTACTCTGTGCTTTGGCTAATCATCATTCTTTTTATCTACTGCTGAATGTGCATTATACAAGATTTCTACCTGAATAAACCCTGGAATCTTCTCCCATGCCTCTGCAGTGGAGTTGGATGCTGTCTGACAACATATATCTTCTGTGAGTACTGGTTCATAACTACAAGAGAAGTTACTTCAGCCGATACGCTTACAGCCATGTTATTGAGTCAGAATAGGAAGATAGGCCAGTAGATTTCTGCCCACTTCCATCTCCAATGGAGACTGGCTGTAAATGGCAGCCGTACATGAGTATTTATGGTTCCAAGCTGTACGTGTCATAATAGAGCCTTACTGACATCACCAGTCAGCTTCAACTGTCAGACATCCAGGGTTATTGCATACAGTCTATCTATCTATCTATCCTATCTATCCTATCTATCTATCTATCTATCTATCTATCTATCTATCTATCTATCTATCTATCTATCTATCTATCTATCTATCTATCTATCTATCTATCTGTCTCTGTGTATAGATAAATATCTATATAAATATATAGAAATACATATATATCGATATATATTTTTATGGATTTCTACCCAAATATATGGATGTATACATATATAGATATATAGTCATGTAAGGCTGAAGAAAAGACATGCCGTGTGTATAATTTCTTCAGCCTATGATGTGTTTTATTTTCTTTATTCTCAGTATTGCTAGGATCTTCCCAGTATAATATATAGCAACCAATCGCAGCACAGCTTTCATGTAACCTGAGTAGTATAAGAAGTATCAACCAATCACAGCACAGCTTTCATGTTGCCTCAGCAGTATAATATATAGCAACCAATCACAGCACAGCTTTCATGTTACCTTAACAGTATAAAAAATAGCAACCAATCACAGCACAGCTTTCATTTTACCTCAGCATTGGCTGCGGAATCTGCTTTTTATTTTTCAATAACCAACGCATCGGGTAAAATTGGCGCGACTTTCCCGCCGGTTTGAAACCACCCTAGAGAAAATTAGGGCAAAAAGATGGAGAACTGGGAGGTGACCCGCTAATCTCTATGGTGCTGTAATTTGGGTAAATCCAATAGGAGGTGCAGCACGTTTCTGTAAAACCAATAGAGGGCGCTGTTATGTTACTGTAGAAACCAATGGACAGCATGGCAGAGGGGCGGAGAGGGGGTGGAGAGGAGGCAGAGAGGAGGTGGGAGCTCAGTTCTCGCTCCTGGCTCTTCCAGCCCCCCCCCCCCCCCCCCGCAGATGAGGACGACGTATATCGGCTCGGCGTGAAAACCGAGCCGATATACGTTCGTGTGAATGCACCCTAAGCCAGACGCCTGCTGCACACTGAGGAGGGGCAATCACCATGAAACAGTCTGTCTGTGCATGGCTTCCTGGCTTGGTTTAATATTCCCAATCATTGTTAAGGCTTGTGATAAATCACTTGGATTTGAAGGAATGCTGCATCCAATAGATGGCGCTATAGAGGTATTTTCTTATCCTTATTTGCATAGATATCCCAGAGGAGCTAGCATCACCTTATAAGTTTTCTTACTCATTTTTTAGGTTCTCAAACCCCTCTTCTGTGTGCAGTGCTTGGGTAGTGACTATACCATCCCCTGACCCATTTACCCCATGGGTGTCTCCACATACTTTTTGGGTGCTCTCCTTAAGGAGACACAACACCGCTTCTGACCCACATAGGAATGTGAACCACAGGCCAACTAGGGCTGAGGAGATGGGCGCATTGTCCAGTATCACATGTGTAGTCTAACAGAGCTTACTTTGGGTAAGTGAGAGTTTTGGCCCATGTGAAAGGGGAATTACTGTATGCTAAACTGTTCACTTCATTTTCATTACCTTCTATGACATTTATGGAAATGACACGGCACAGATTATTGTTAGGGGTTCCATCACAGTCCCCTTGTGTAGCCGCACCGCCTCCACGCTCCCCTCATGTAAGCCCACTTTCCTAGTGTAACCGTATTGTCACCACACTCCCCACATGTAACCATACCACGGTTCGAAAAGTGTCATAATAGAGCCTTAAAGGGGTTCTGTCATTAAAAACAAAAAAATATATACTTACCTATTGCTCCCCAGGCAGCCTGCTTACCTCTTCTTCTTATCCCAAATCTTCTCCTGGAGCCGCTTGTCACTTCGGTCACGTGACCTCCAGCAACCTGATTTTCCTCCATCCGGTCAAAAAGCGTACATTGCGCTACCTTCCGCTTCCTTCAGGTCAATGTACGCATACGTCACTAGTGACGTATGCGTACATTGCCTTCTCAGGAAGCGCGGAATGAAAGCAGCCGTGCGAGACAATGGCGCGACTGCGCATGCAGCTATCCTGGAGATAGCTATAGTCTATGGAATATACACGGGCTTTAGCCTTGGCAGTCGTCGTCATTAAAATCTATGTATAGCTACCTGCCATGCTGTCCATTGGTTTCTACAGTAACATTGCAGCGCCCTCTATTAGTTTTACAGAAACGTGCTGCACCTATGCTCCCTTTAATATATGATCCCCAGATAGGGGACGTATCAGATGCAACACGCTCAGGCAGCACTCCGGGCGCACCCACAATGCACTGAGGGAGCTGGAAGACCTTTGCATAGCCCCACCCAACGCTTTCTCAACCGCGCCCCCTCACATCCTCCTCAGTCCTTCCTCTTGCACCGCGCTCACGCATCCTAGGCTTGCAGAGCCTGCAGGACTCGTCACCTCCCTACGCAGGATGGTTAAGCACGCGATGACACTAGAAGCAAGCACTAGTTTGCCTCTGAAGGTGCGTCCGTCGGTCGTTTTGAGAGATCTCTTTTGGTGGACGCATTTCGAGTGGGGACGGACGGAAACTTTTTCCCAAAAATGAGGAAAATTGGCTTCGACCCCATAGGGCTTTATTGGCTTCCCCTGGGCTGGCATTAGTAGACCTTAGTAAGAATAAGAATAGATCAGCATGGTCATCTGAAGAAGTTTAAATGTACAGCAGGCCTTTTTTTTTATTTTTCCCGCCATACATAAATAAATCCATCCATCCATCCATCCATCCATCCATAACTATAGATTATATAGAGAAATAAATCTTGCTATTTGTATAGCGATAGATAGTGTAGATTATAGACATACATTATATCCAGATGATAGATTTTAGATTATTTATATCTATGTAGATTCTATCATCTATATTAATTATATAATAGATCTATGGATTATCTATCTATCTATCAATCAATAGATCTATTATATAATCAACATACATTATAGAATCTACATATATACATAATACAGCTATATGTGTTTGTGTATGTATGTAGATATATATATATATATATATATATCTCATCTAAAATCTATCTTTTATCTATATGCACAAAATCTATAATTCAGATATAATCTATATCTATAATCTACATAATTAATAAATAAATAGATAGATTCATTCATACATACATACATACATACACACTGTATGCAAATGAGCCAGGTGTCTGGCAGGCTGATGTCACTGCATTGTGATGTCATCAATTTAGAAGTATAAATACCAGACTTGGCAGCCATGTTAGTCAGTCTCCGCTGCAGCTCGGAGACGGGAGGTGGGGAACCCCTATCTCCTCCGAGAAGCCACAGAACTGGATCCTTTTTATTTTTAGCAGAGTGCATTTTGAATGCAGCACACAAGGGGGAGACAGCGGCCTACCAAAATCCAGTTGGCTGCCGCTGTGGCCTATTTTTTTTTTTTTTAAAAAGGTAGGTTCTGTCCTTCCACGGTGAGGAATAGGCAGGGATGTTCCGTTTTTGCCAGCTGGGGAATGCTTATAGGCAAGGCCTTATTCCTGGTGGTGCATGTAACGTCAGACCACGTTTCAGACATGCAGCAGCGGCACCAGCAGCATTCAGTCAGTCAGTGGCTCGCAAACGTTTCCCATGCAAGTTTACATTAAACAGACACATTTCTTTATTTCCTTTATTGACTGCGGTCTTTATCGAGCCGTTGAACTGTTGCTGTGTCTAGGCATTGAATAAAGCAATACATCCTTTTAAAGTAGACATCCGTTCATTGGAGTTCTTTGCTCCCCGAATGTCGCTCCATCTATAAGCGTTGGCTCTGAAGCACGCATCAGGGGCCAGCCTGCATGCTTGCCGCTTTTGAACTAGCAGCGACTGTAGGTCACTCACACAGGCTGGTTGGAATGGCCTAGCATTATCCTAATACGGAGGTGTAACTTGAAGCTGTGGGGCTCCAGTACGAAGTCTGGAACTGGGCCCCCAACTATAAAGCTTCATTGATAGCATTGGTTTACAATGTGGGAAAGAGAGACTTTATGGGCCCCCTAGGGCTCCGGGTCCCAGGTGCGACCGCACCCACTGTACATACGCCCATGACCCGAATACGTGGAGCATACAGACGTAGGGTGTGTGTGTTGTTGTTTTGCTTCCAGTTAAAATCGCGATTTTGCGCGATTGCGATTTTAACATTACAAGTCCCATAGACCCCTGCAGAAAAAAAACTGCTGCGAATTTCGCAGTGAAAAAAAAAACTGTAGTGGGTAGTCACCCTTATGGGCTGAATAAAACAGCCATTCTGTCGAACATACAATTTGTCCGGCTGCTGTGGCGTCTTGGGAAGTGTCATGTCTCATCTACCTGACTCTATTCATTGACATGTATAACCTGTACTGTATCTGCAAGTGTTTGCCTTCTTTAGTTTGTCCCTTCTGGTTCTCTGTACCCCCTGTATTGCATAACTCCTCCCCTTCCTCCTGCTAGGGAGTTTCCTGTCTATAGCCTATGTGCTAGGTCTCTACTCTGTGCTTTGGCTAATCATCATTCTTTTTATCTACTGCTGAATGTGCATTATACAAGATTTCTACCTGAATAAACCCTGGAATCTTCTCCCATGCCTCTGCAGTGGAGTTGGATGCTGTCTGACAACATATATCTTCTGTGAGTACTGGTTCATAACTACAAGAGAAGTTACTTCAGCCGATACGCTTACAGCCATGTTATTGAGTCAGAATAGGAAGATAGGCCAGTAGATTTCTGCCCACTTCCATCTCCAATGGAGACTGGCTGTAAATGGCAGCCGTACATGAGTATTTATGGTTCCAAGCTGTACGTGTCATAATAGAGCCTTACTGACATCACCAGTCAGCTTCAACTGTCAGACATCCAGGGTTATTGCATACAGTCTATCTATCTATCTATCCTATCTATCCTATCTATCCTATCTATCTATCTATCTATCTATCTATCTATCTATCTATCTATCTATCTATCTATCTATCTGTCTCTGTGTATAGATAAATATCTATATAAATATATAGAAATACATATATATCGATATATATTTTTATGGATTTCTACCCAAATATATGGATGTATACATATATAGATATATAGTCATGTAAGGCTGAAGAAAAGACATGCCGTGTGTATAATTTCTTCAGCCTATGATGTGTTTTATTTTCTTTATTCTCAGTATTGCTAGGATCTTCCCAGTATAATATATAGCAACCAATCGCAGCACAGCTTTCATGTAACCTGAGTAGTATAAGAAGTATCAACCAATCACAGCACAGCTTTCATGTTGCCTCAGCAGTATAATATATAGCAACCAATCACAGCACAGCTTTCATGTTACCTTAACAGTATAAAAAATAGCAACCAATCACAGCACAGCTTTCATTTTACCTCAGCATTGGCTGCGGAATCTGCTTTTTATTTTTCAATAACCAACGCATCGGGTAAAATTGGCGCGACTTTCCCGCCGGTTTGAAACCACCCTAGAGAAAATTAGGGCAAAAAGATGGAGAACTGGGAGGTGACCCGCTAATCTCTATGGTGCTGTAATTTGGGTAAATCCAATAGGAGGTGCAGCACGTTTCTGTAAAACCAATAGAGGGCGCTGTTATGTTACTGTAGAAACCAATGGACAGCATGGCAGAGGGGCGGAGAGGGGGTGGAGAGGAGGCAGAGAGGAGGTGGGAGCTCAGTTCTCGCTCCTGGCTCTTCCAGCCCCCCCCCCCCCCCGCAGATGAGGACGACGTATATCGGCTCGGCGTGAAAACCGAGCCGATATACGTTCGTGTGAATGCACCCTAAGCCAGACGCCTGCTGCACACTGAGGAGGGGCAATCACCATGAAACAGTCTGTCTGTGCATGGCTTCCTGGCTTGGTTTAATATTCCCAATCATTGTTAAGGCTTGTGATAAATCACTTGGATTTGAAGGAATGCTGCATCCAATAGATGGCGCTATAGAGGTATTTTCTTATCCTTATTTGCATAGATATCCCAGAGGAGCTAGCATCACCTTATAAGTTTTCTTACTCATTTTTTAGGTTCTCAAACCCCTCTTCTGTGTGCAGTGCTTGGGTAGTGACTATACCATCCCCTGACCCATTTACCCCATGGGTGTCTCCACATACTTTTTGGGTGCTCTCCTTAAGGAGACACAACACCGCTTCTGACCCACATAGGAATGTGAACCACAGGCCAACTAGGGCTGAGGAGATGGGCGCATTGTCCAGTATCACATGTGTAGTCTAACAGAGCTTACTTTGGGTAAGTGAGAGTTTTGGCCCATGTGAAAGGGGAATTACTGTATGCTAAACTGTTCACTTCATTTTCATTACCTTCTATGACATTTATGGAAATGACACGGCACAGATTATTGTTAGGGGTTCCATCACAGTCCCCTTGTGTAGCCGCACCGCCTCCACGCTCCCCTCATGTAAGCCCACTTTCCTAGTGTAACCGTATTGTCACCACACTCCCCACATGTAACCATACCACGGTTCGAAAAGTGTCATAATAGAGCCTTAAAGGGGTTCTGTCATTAAAAACAAAAAAATATATACTTACCTATTGCTCCCCAGGCAGCCTGCTTACCTCTTCTTCTTATCCCAAATCTTCTCCTGGAGCCGCTTGTCACTTCGGTCACGTGACCTCCAGCAACCTGATTTTCCTCCATCCGGTCAAAAAGCGTACATTGCGCTACCTTCCGCTTCCTTCAGGTCAATGTACGCATACGTCACTAGTGACGTATGCGTACATTGCCTTCTCAGGAAGCGCGGAATGAAAGCAGCCGTGCGAGACAATGGCGCGACTGCGCATGCAGCTATCCTGGAGATAGCTATAGTCTATGGAATATACACGGGCTTTAGCCTTGGCAGTCGTCGTCATTAAAATCTATGTATAGCTACCTGCCATGCTGTCCATTGGTTTCTACAGTAACATTGCAGCGCCCTCTATTAGTTTTACAGAAACGTGCTGCACCTATGCTCCCTTTAATATATGATCCCCAGATAGGGGACGTATCAGATGCAACACGCTCAGGCAGCACTCCGGGCGCACCCACAATGCACTGAGGGAGCTGGAAGACCTTTGCATAGCCCCACCCAACGCTTTCTCAACCGCGCCCCCTCACATCCTCCTCAGTCCTTCCTCTTGCACCGCGCTCACGCATCCTAGGCTTGCAGAGCCTGCAGGACTCGTCACCTCCCTACGCAGGATGGTTAAGCACGCGATGACACTAGAAGCAAGCACTAGTTTGCCTCTGAAGGTGCGTCCGTCGGTCGTTTTGAGAGATCTCTTTTGGTGGACGCATTTCGAGTGGGGACGGACGGAAACTTTTTCCCAAAAATGAGGAAAATTGGCTTCGACCCCATAGGGCTTTATTGGCTTCCCCTGGGCTGGCATTAGTAGACCTTAGTAAGAATAAGAATAGATCAGCATGGTCATCTGAAGAAGTTTAAATGTACAGCAGGCCTTTTTTTTTATTTTTCCCGCCATACATAAATAAATCCATCCATCCATCCATCCATCCATCCATCCATAACTATAGATTATATAGAGAAATAAATCTTGCTATTTGTATAGCGATAGATAGATAGTGTAGATTATAGACATACATTATATCCAGATGATAGATTTTAGATTATTTATATCTATGTAGATTCTATCATCTATATTAATTATATAATAGATCTATGGATTATCTATCTATCTATCAATCAATAGATCTATTATATAATCAACATACATTATAGAATCTACATATATACATAATACAGCTATATGTGTTTGTGTATGTATGTAGATATATATATATATATATATATATCTCATCTAAAATCTATCTTTTATCTATATGCACAAAATCTATAATTCAGATATAATCTATATCTATAATCTACATAATTAATAAATAAATAGATAGATTCATTCATACATACATACATACATACACACTGTATGCAAATGAGCCAGGTGTCTGGCAGGCTGATGTCACTGCATTGTGATGTCATCAATTTAGAAGTATAAATACCAGACTTGGCAGCCATGTTAGTCAGTCTCCGCTGCAGCTCGGAGACGGGAGGTGGGGAACCCCTATCTCCTCCGAGAAGCCACAGAACTGGATCCTTTTTATTTTTAGCAGAGTGCATTTTGAATGCAGCACACAAGGGGGAGACAGCGGCCTACCAAAATCCAGTTGGCTGCCGCTGTGGCCTATTTTTTTTTTTTTTAAAAAGGTAGGTTCTGTCCTTCCACGGTGAGGAATAGGCAGGGATGTTCCGTTTTTGCCAGCTGGGGAATGCTTATAGGCAAGGCCTTATTCCTGGTGGTGCATGTAACGTCAGACCACGTTTCAGACATGCAGCAGCGGCACCAGCAGCATTCAGTCAGTCAGTGGCTCGCAAACGTTTCCCATGCAAGTTTACATTAAACAGACACATTTCTTTATTTCCTTTATTGACTGCGGTCTTTATCGAGCCGTTGAACTGTTGCTGTGTCTAGGCATTGAATAAAGCAATACATCCTTTTAAAGTAGACATCCGTTCATTGGAGTTCTTTGCTCCCCGAATGTCGCTCCATCTATAAGCGTTGGCTCTGAAGCACGCATCAGGGGCCAGCCTGCATGCTTGCCGCTTTTGAACTAGCAGCGACTGTAGGTCACTCACACAGGCTGGTTGGAATGGCCTAGCATTATCCTAATACGGAGGTGTAACTTGAAGCTGTGGGGCTCCAGTACGAAGTCTGGAACTGGGCCCCCAACTATAAAGCTTCATTGATAGCATTGGTTTACAATGTGGGAAAGAGAGACTTTATGGGCCCCCTAGGGCTCCGGGTCCCAGGTGCGACCGCACCCACTGTACATACGCCCATGACCCGAATACGTGGAGCATACAGACGTAGGGTGTGTGTGTTGTTGTTTTGCTTCCAGTTAAAATCGCGATTTTGCGCGATTGCGATTTTAACATTACAAGTCCCATAGACCCCTGCAGAAAAAAAACTGCTGCGAATTTCGCAGTGAAAAAAAAAACTGTAGTGGGTAGTCACCCTTATGGGCTGAATAAAACAGCCATTCTGTCGAACATACAATTTGTCCGGCTGCTGTGGCGTCTTGGGAAGTGTCATGTCTCATCTACCTGACTCTATTCATTGACATGTATAACCTGTACTGTATCTGCAAGTGTTTGCCTTCTTTAGTTTGTCCCTTCTGGTTCTCTGTACCCCCTGTATTGCATAACTCCTCCCCTTCCTCCTGCTAGGGAGTTTCCTGTCTATAGCCTATGTGCTAGGTCTCTACTCTGTGCTTTGGCTAATCATCATTCTTTTTACCTACTGCTGAATGTGCATTATACAAGATTTCTACCTGAATAAACCCTGGAATCTTCTCCCATGCCTCTGCAGTGGAGTTGGATGCTGTCTGACAACATATATCTTCTGTGAGTACTGGTTCATAACTACAAGAGAAGTTACTTCAGCCGATACGCTTACAGCCATGTTATTGAGTCAGAATAGGAAGATAGGCCAGTAGATTTCTGCCCACTTCCATCTCCAATGGAGACTGGCTGTAAATGGCAGCCGTACATGAGTATTTATGGTTCCAAGCTGTACGTGTCATAATAGAGCCTTACTGACATCACCAGTCAGCTTCAACTGTCAGACATCCAGGGTTATTGCATACAGTCTATCTATCTATCTATCCTATCTATCCTATCTATCTATCTATCTATCTATCTATCTATCTATCTATCTATCTATCTATCTATCTATCTATCTATCTATCTATCTATCTGTCTCTGTGTATAGATAAATATCTATATAAATATATAGAAATACATATATATCGATATATATTTTTATGGATTTCTACCCAAATATATGGATGTATACATATATAGATATATAGTCATGTAAGGCTGAAGAAAAGACATGCCGTGTGTATAATTTCTTCAGCCTATGATGTGTTTTATTTTCTTTATTCTCAGTATTGCTAGGATCTTCCCAGTATAATATATAGCAACCAATCGCAGCACAGCTTTCATGTAACCTGAGTAGTATAAGAAGTATCAACCAATCACAGCACAGCTTTCATGTTGCCTCAGCAGTATAATATATAGCAACCAATCACAGCACAGCTTTCATGTTACCTTAACAGTATAAAAAATAGCAACCAATCACAGCACAGCTTTCATTTTACCTCAGCATTGGCTGCGGAATCTGCTTTTTATTTTTCAATAACCAACGCATCGGGTAAAATTGGCGCGACTTTCCCGCCGGTTTGAAACCACCCTAGAGAAAATTAGGGCAAAAAGATGGAGAACTGGGAGGTGACCCGCTAATCTCTATGGTGCTGTAATTTGGGTAAATCCAATAGGAGGTGCAGCACGTTTCTGTAAAACCAATAGAGGGCGCTGTTATGTTACTGTAGAAACCAATGGACAGCATGGCAGAGGGGCGGAGAGGGGGTGGAGAGGAGGCAGAGAGGAGGTGGGAGCTCAGTTCTCGCTCCTGGCTCTTCCAGCCCCCCCCCCCCCCCCCCCGCAGATGAGGACGACGTATATCGGCTCGGCGTGAAAACCGAGCCGATATACGTTCGTGTGAATGCACCCTAAGCCAGACGCCTGCTGCACACTGAGGAGGGGCAATCACCATGAAACAGTCTGTCTGTGCATGGCTTCCTGGCTTGGTTTAATATTCCCAATCATTGTTAAGGCTTGTGATAAATCACTTGGATTTGAAGGAATGCTGCATCCAATAGATGGCGCTATAGAGGTATTTTCTTATCCTTATTTGCATAGATATCCCAGAGGAGCTAGCATCACCTTATAAGTTTTCTTACTCATTTTTTAGGTTCTCAAACCCCTCTTCTGTGTGCAGTGCTTGGGTAGTGACTATACCATCCCCTGACCCATTTACCCCATGGGTGTCTCCACATACTTTTTGGGTGCTCTCCTTAAGGAGACACAACACCGCTTCTGACCCACATAGGAATGTGAACCACAGGCCAACTAGGGCTGAGGAGATGGGCGCATTGTCCAGTATCACATGTGTAGTCTAACAGAGCTTACTTTGGGTAAGTGAGAGTTTTGGCCCATGTGAAAGGGGAATTACTGTATGCTAAACTGTTCACTTCATTTTCATTACCTTCTATGACATTTATGGAAATGACACGGCACAGATTATTGTTAGGGGTTCCATCACAGTCCCCTTGTGTAGCCGCACCGCCTCCACGCTCCCCTCATGTAAGCCCACTTTCCTAGTGTAACCGTATTGTCACCACACTCCCCACATGTAACCATACCACGGTTCGAAAAGTGTCATAATAGAGCCTTAAAGGGGTTCTGTCATTAAAAACAAAAAAATATATACTTACCTATTGCTCCCCAGGCAGCCTGCTTACCTCTTCTTCTTATCCCAAATCTTCTCCTGGAGCCGCTTGTCACTTCGGTCACGTGACCTCCAGCAACCTGATTTTCCTCCATCCGGTCAAAAAGCGTACATTGCGCTACCTTCCGCTTCCTTCAGGTCAATGTACGCATACGTCACTAGTGACGTATGCGTACATTGCCTTCTCAGGAAGCGCGGAATGAAAGCAGCCGTGCGAGACAATGGCGCGACTGCGCATGCAGCTATCCTGGAGATAGCTATAGTCTATGGAATATACACGGGCTTTAGCCTTGGCAGTCGTCGTCATTAAAATCTATGTATAGCTACCTGCCATGCTGTCCATTGGTTTCTACAGTAACATTGCAGCGCCCTCTATTAGTTTTACAGAAACGTGCTGCACCTATGCTCCCTTTAATATATGATCCCCAGATAGGGGACGTATCAGATGCAACACGCTCAGGCAGCACTCCGGGCGCACCCACAATGCACTGAGGGAGCTGGAAGACCTTTGCATAGCCCCACCCAACGCTTTCTCAACCGCGCCCCCTCACATCCTCCTCAGTCCTTCCTCTTGCACCGCGCTCACGCATCCTAGGCTTGCAGAGCCTGCAGGACTCGTCACCTCCCTACGCAGGATGGTTAAGCACGCGATGACACTAGAAGCAAGCACTAGTTTGCCTCTGAAGGTGCGTCCGTCGGTCGTTTTGAGAGATCTCTTTTGGTGGACGCATTTCGAGTGGGGACGGACGGAAACTTTTTCCCAAAAATGAGGAAAATTGGCTTCGACCCCATAGGGCTTTATTGGCTTCCCCTGGGCTGGCATTAGTAGACCTTAGTAAGAATAAGAATAGATCAGCATGGTCATCTGAAGAAGTTTAAATGTACAGCAGGCCTTTTTTTTTATTTTTCCCGCCATACATAAATAAATCCATCCATCCATCCATCCATCCATCCATAACTATAGATTATATAGAGAAATAAATCTTGCTATTTGTATAGCGATAGATAGATAGTGTAGATTATAGACATACATTATATCAAGATGATAGATTTTAGATTATTTATATCTATGTAGATTCTATCATCTATATTAATTATATAATAGATCTATGGATTATCTATCTATCTATCAATCAATAGATCTATTATATAATCAACATACATTATAGAATCTACATATATACATAATACAGCTATATGTGTTTGTGTATGTATGTAGATATATATATATATATATATATCTCATCTAAAATCTATCTTTTATCTATATGCACAAAATCTATAATTCAGATATAATCTATATCTATAATCTACATAATTAATAAATAAATAGATAGATTCATTCATACATACATACATACATACACACTGTATGCAAATGAGCCAGGTGTCTGGCAGGCTGATGTCACTGCATTGTGATGTCATCAATTTAGAAGTATAAATACCAGACTTGGCAGCCATGTTAGTCAGTCTCCGCTGCAGCTCGGAGACGGGAGGTGGGGAACCCCTATCTCCTCCGAGAAGCCACAGAACTGGATCCTTTTTATTTTTAGCAGAGTGCATTTTGAATGCAGCACACAAGGGGGAGACAGCGGCCTACCAAAATCCAGTTGGCTGCCGCTGTGGCCTATTTTTTTTTTTTTTAAAAAGGTAGGTTCTGTCCTTCCACGGTGAGGAATAGGCAGGGATGTTCCGTTTTTGCCAGCTGGGGAATGCTTATAGGCAAGGCCTTATTCCTGGTGGTGCATGTAACGTCAGACCACGTTTCAGACATGCAGCAGCGGCACCAGCAGCATTCAGTCAGTCAGTGGCTCGCAAACGTTTCCCATGCAAGTTTACATTAAACAGACACATTTCTTTATTTCCTTTATTGACTGCGGTCTTTATCGAGCCGTTGAACTGTTGCTGTGTCTAGGCATTGAATAAAGCAATACATCCTTTTAAAGTAGACATCCGTTCATTGGAGTTCTTTGCTCCCCGAATGTCGCTCCATCTATAAGCGTTGGCTCTGAAGCACGCATCAGGGGCCAGCCTGCATGCTTGCCGCTTTTGAACTAGCAGCGACTGTAGGTCACTCACACAGGCTGGTTGGAATGGCCTAGCATTATCCTAATACGGAGGTGTAACTTGAAGCTGTGGGGCTCCAGTACGAAGTCTGGAACTGGGCCCCCAACTATAAAGCTTCATTGATAGCATTGGTTTACAATGTGGGAAAGAGAGACTTTATGGGCCCCCTAGGGCTCCGGGTCCCAGGTGCGACCGCACCCACTGTACATACGCCCATGACCCGAATACGTGGAGCATACAGACGTAGGGTGTGTGTGTTGTTGTTTTGCTTCCAGTTAAAATCGCGATTTTGCGCGATTGCGATTTTAACATTACAAGTCCCATAGACCCCTGCAGAAAAAAAACTGCTGCGAATTTCGCAGTGAAAAAAAAAACTGTAGTGGGTAGTCACCCTTATGGGCTGAATAAAACAGCCATTCTGTCGAACATACAATTTGTCCGGCTGCTGTGGCGTCTTGGGAAGTGTCATGTCTCATCTACCTGACTCTATTCATTGACATGTATAACCTGTACTGTATCTGCAAGTGTTTGCCTTCTTTAGTTTGTCCCTTCTGGTTCTCTGTACCCCCTGTATTGCATAACTCCTCCCCTTCCTCCTGCTAGGGAGTTTCCTGTCTATAGCCTATGTGCTAGGTCTCTACTCTGTGCTTTGGCTAATCATCATTCTTTTTACCTACTGCTGAATGTGCATTATACAAGATTTCTACCTGAATAAACCCTGGAATCTTCTCCCATGCCTCTGCAGTGGAGTTGGATGCTGTCTGACAACATATATCTTCTGTGAGTACTGGTTCATAACTACAAGAGAAGTTACTTCAGCCGATACGCTTACAGCCATGTTATTGAGTCAGAATAGGAAGATAGGCCAGTAGATTTCTGCCCACTTCCATCTCCAATGGAGACTGGCTGTAAATGGCAGCCGTACATGAGTATTTATGGTTCCAAGCTGTACGTGTCATAATAGAGCCTTACTGACATCACCAGTCAGCTTCAACTGTCAGACATCCAGGGTTATTGCATACAGTCTATCTATCTATCTATCCTATCTATCCTATCTATCCTATCTATCTATCTATCTATCTATCTATCTATCTATCTGTCTCTGTGTATAGATAAATATCTATATAAATATATAGAAATACATATATATCGATATATATTTTTATGGATTTCTACCCAAATATATGGATGTATACATATATAGATATATAGTCATGTAAGGCTGAAGAAAAGACATGCCGTGTGTATAATTTCTTCAGCCTATGATGTGTTTTATTTTCTTTATTCTCAGTATTGCTAGGATCTTCCCAGTATAATATATAGCAACCAATCGCAGCACAGCTTTCATGTAACCTGAGTAGTATAAGAAGTATCAACCAATCACAGCACAGCTTTCATGTTGCCTCAGCAGTATAATATATAGCAACCAATCACAGCACAGCTTTCATGTTACCTTAACAGTATAAAAAATAGCAACCAATCACAGCACAGCTTTCATTTTACCTCAGCATTGGCTGCGGAATCTGCTTTTTATTTTTCAATAACCAACGCATCGGGTAAAATTGGCGCGACTTTCCCGCCGGTTTGAAACCACCCTAGAGAAAATTAGGGCAAAAAGATGGAGAACTGGGAGGTGACCCGCTAATCTCTATGGTGCTGTAATTTGGGTAAATCCAATAGGAGGTGCAGCACGTTTCTGTAAAACCAATAGAGGGCGCTGTTATGTTACTGTAGAAACCAATGGACAGCATGGCAGAGGGGCGGAGAGGGGGTGGAGAGGAGGCAGAGAGGAGGTGGGAGCTCAGTTCTCGCTCCTGGCTCTTCCAGCCCCCCCCCCCCCCCCCCGCAGATGAGGACGACGTATATCGGCTCGGCGTGAAAACCGAGCCGATATACGTTCGTGTGAATGCACCCTAAGCCAGACGCCTGCTGCACACTGAGGAGGGGCAATCACCATGAAACAGTCTGTCTGTGCATGGCTTCCTGGCTTGGTTTAATATTCCCAATCATTGTTAAGGCTTGTGATAAATCACTTGGATTTGAAGGAATGCTGCATCCAATAGATGGCGCTATAGAGGTATTTTCTTATCCTTATTTGCATAGATATCCCAGAGGAGCTAGCATCACCTTATAAGTTTTCTTACTCATTTTTTAGGTTCTCAAACCCCTCTTCTGTGTGCAGTGCTTGGGTAGTGACTATACCATCCCCTGACCCATTTACCCCATGGGTGTCTCCACATACTTTTTGGGTGCTCTCCTTAAGGAGACACAACACCGCTTCTGACCCACATAGGAATGTGAACCACAGGCCAACTAGGGCTGAGGAGATGGGCGCATTGTCCAGTATCACATGTGTAGTCTAACAGAGCTTACTTTGGGTAAGTGAGAGTTTTGGCCCATGTGAAAGGGGAATTACTGTATGCTAAACTGTTCACTTCATTTTCATTACCTTCTATGACATTTATGGAAATGACACGGCACAGATTATTGTTAGGGGTTCCATCACAGTCCCCTTGTGTAGCCGCACCGCCTCCACGCTCCCCTCATGTAAGCCCACTTTCCTAGTGTAACCGTATTGTCACCACACTCCCCACATGTAACCATACCACGGTTCGAAAAGTGTCATAATAGAGCCTTAAAGGGGTTCTGTCATTAAAAACAAAAAAATATATACTTACCTATTGCTCCCCAGGCAGCCTGCTTACCTCTTCTTCTTATCCCAAATCTTCTCCTGGAGCCGCTTGTCACTTCGGTCACGTGACCTCCAGCAACCTGATTTTCCTCCATCCGGTCAAAAAGCGTACATTGCGCTACCTTCCGCTTCCTTCAGGTCAATGTACGCATACGTCACTAGTGACGTATGCGTACATTGCCTTCTCAGGAAGCGCGGAATGAAAGCAGCCGTGCGAGACAATGGCGCGACTGCGCATGCAGCTATCCTGGAGATAGCTATAGTCTATGGAATATACACGGGCTTTAGCCTTGGCAGTCGTCGTCATTAAAATCTATGTATAGCTACCTGCCATGCTGTCCATTGGTTTCTACAGTAACATTGCAGCGCCCTCTATTAGTTTTACAGAAACGTGCTGCACCTATGCTCCCTTTAATATATGATCCCCAGATAGGGGACGTATCAGATGCAACACGCTCAGGCAGCACTCCGGGCGCACCCACAATGCACTGAGGGAGCTGGAAGACCTTTGCATAGCCCCACCCAACGCTTTCTCAACCGCGCCCCCTCACATCCTCCTCAGTCCTTCCTCTTGCACCGCGCTCACGCATCCTAGGCTTGCAGAGCCTGCAGGACTCGTCACCTCCCTACGCAGGATGGTTAAGCACGCGATGACACTAGAAGCAAGCACTAGTTTGCCTCTGAAGGTGCGTCCGTCGGTCGTTTTGAGAGATCTCTTTTGGTGGACGCATTTCGAGTGGGGACGGACGGAAACTTTTTCCCAAAAATGAGGAAAATTGGCTTCGACCCCATAGGGCTTTATTGGCTTCCCCTGGGCTGGCATTAGTAGACCTTAGTAAGAATAAGAATAGATCAGCATGGTCATCTGAAGAAGTTTAAATGTACAGCAGGCCTTTTTTTTTATTTTTCCCGCCATACATAAATAAATCCATCCATCCATCCATCCATCCATCCATAACTATAGATTATATAGAGAAATAAATCTTGCTATTTGTATAGCGATAGATAGATAGTGTAGATTATAGACATACATTATATCCAGATGATAGATTTTAGATTATTTATATCTATGTAGATTCTATCATCTATATTAATTATATAATAGATCTATGGATTATCTATCTATCTATCAATCAATAGATCTATTATATAATCAACATACATTATAGAATCTACATATATACATAATACAGCTATATGTGTTTGTGTATGTATGTAGATATATATATATATATATATATCTCATCTAAAATCTATCTTTTATCTATATGCACAAAATCTATAATTCAGATATAATCTATATCTATAATCTACATAATTAATAAATAAATAGATAGATTCATTCATACATACATACATACATACACACTGTATGCAAATGAGCCAGGTGTCTGGCAGGCTGATGTCACTGCATTGTGATGTCATCAATTTAGAAGTATAAATACCAGACTTGGCAGCCATGTTAGTCAGTCTCCGCTGCAGCTCGGAGACGGGAGGTGGGGAACCCCTATCTCCTCCGAGAAGCCACAGAACTGGATCCTTTTTATTTTTAGCAGAGTGCATTTTGAATGCAGCACACAAGGGGGAGACAGCGGCCTACCAAAATCCAGTTGGCTGCCGCTGTGGCCTATTTTTTTTTTTTTTAAAAAGGTAGGTTCTGTCCTTCCACGGTGAGGAATAGGCAGGGATGTTCCGTTTTTGCCAGCTGGGGAATGCTTATAGGCAAGGCCTTATTCCTGGTGGTGCATGTAACGTCAGACCACGTTTCAGACATGCAGCAGCGGCACCAGCAGCATTCAGTCAGTCAGTGGCTCGCAAACGTTTCCCATGCAAGTTTACATTAAACAGACACATTTCTTTATTTCCTTTATTGACTGCGGTCTTTATCGAGCCGTTGAACTGTTGCTGTGTCTAGGCATTGAATAAAGCAATACATCCTTTTAAAGTAGACATCCGTTCATTGGAGTTCTTTGCTCCCCGAATGTCGCTCCATCTATAAGCGTTGGCTCTGAAGCACGCATCAGGGGCCAGCCTGCATGCTTGCCGCTTTTGAACTAGCAGCGACTGTAGGTCACTCACACAGGCTGGTTGGAATGGCCTAGCATTATCCTAATACGGAGGTGTAACGTGAAGCTGTGGGGCTCCAGTACGAAGTCTGGAACTGGGCCCCCAACTATAAAGCTTCATTGATAGCATTGGTTTACAATGTGGGAAAGAGAGACTTTATGGGCCCCCTAGGGCTCCGGGTCCCAGGTGCGACCGCACCCACTGTACATACGCCCATGACCCGAATACGTGGAGCATACAGACGTAGGGTGTGTGTGTTGTTGTTTTGCTTCCAGTTAAAATCGCGATTTTGCGCGATTGCGATTTTAACATTACAAGTCCCATAGACCCCTGCAGAAAAAAAACTGCTGCGAATTTCGCAGTGAAAAAAAAAACTGTAGTGGGTAGTCACCCTTATGGGCTGAATAAAACAGCCATTCTGTCGAACATACAATTTGTCCGGCTGCTGTGGCGTCTTGGGAAGTGTCATGTCTCATCTACCTGACTCTATTCATTGACATGTATAACCTGTACTGTATCTGCAAGTGTTTGCCTTCTTTAGTTTGTCCCTTCTGGTTCTCTGTACCCCCTGTATTGCATAACTCCTCCCCTTCCTCCTGCTAGGGAGTTTCCTGTCTATAGCCTATGTGCTAGGTCTCTACTCTGTGCTTTGGCTAATCATCATTCTTTTTACCTACTGCTGAATGTGCATTATACAAGATTTCTACCTGAATAAACCCTGGAATCTTCTCCCATGCCTCTGCAGTGGAGTTGGATGCTGTCTGACAACATATATCTTCTGTGAGTACTGGTTCATAACTACAAGAGAAGTTACTTCAGCCGATACGCTTACAGCCATGTTATTGAGTCAGAATAGGAAGATAGGCCAGTAGATTTCTGCCCACTTCCATCTCCAATGGAGACTGGCTGTAAATGGCAGCCGTACATGAGTATTTATGGTTCCAAGCTGTACGTGTCATAATAGAGCCTTACTGACATCACCAGTCAGCTTCAACTGTCAGACATCCAGGGTTATTGCATACAGTCTATCTATCTATCTATCCTATCTATCCTATCTATCCTATCTATCTATCTATCTATCTATCTATCTATCTATCTATCTATCTATCTATCTATCTATCTGTCTCTGTGTATAGATAAATATCTATATAAATATATAGAAATACATATATATCGATATATATTTTTATGGATTTCTACCCAAATATATGGATGTATACATATATAGATATATAGTCATGTAAGGCTGAAGAAAAGACATGCCGTGTGTATAATTTCTTCAGCCTATGATGTGTTTTATTTTCTTTATTCTCAGTATTGCTAGGATCTTCCCAGTATAATATATAGCAACCAATCGCAGCACAGCTTTCATGTAACCTGAGTAGTATAAGAAGTATCAACCAATCACAGCACAGCTTTCATGTTGCCTCAGCAGTATAATATATAGCAACCAATCACAGCACAGCTTTCATGTTACCTTAACAGTATAAAAAATAGCAACCAATCACAGCACAGCTTTCATTTTACCTCAGCATTGGCTGCGGAATCTGCTTTTTATTTTTCAATAACCAACGCATCGGGTAAAATTGGCGCGACTTTCCCGCCGGTTTGAAACCACCCTAGAGAAAATTAGGGCAAAAAGATGGAGAACTGGGAGGTGACCCGCTAATCTCTATGGTGCTGTAATTTGGGTAAATCCAATAGGAGGTGCAGCACGTTTCTGTAAAACCAATAGAGGGCGCTGTTATGTTACTGTAGAAACCAATGGACAGCATGGCAGAGGGGCGGAGAGGGGGTGGAGAGGAGGCAGAGAGGAGGTGGGAGCTCAGTTCTCGCTCCTGGCTCTTCCAGCCCCCCCCCCCCCCCCCCCGCAGATGAGGACGACGTATATCGGCTCGGCGTGAAAACCGAGCCGATATACGTTCGTGTGAATGCACCCTAAGCCAGACGCCTGCTGCACACTGAGGAGGGGCAATCACCATGAAACAGTCTGTCTGTGCATGGCTTCCTGGCTTGGTTTAATATTCCCAATCATTGTTAAGGCTTGTGATAAATCACTTGGATTTGAAGGAATGCTGCATCCAATAGATGGCGCTATAGAGGTATTTTCTTATCCTTATTTGCATAGATATCCCAGAGGAGCTAGCATCACCTTATAAGTTTTCTTACTCATTTTTTAGGTTCTCAAACCCCTCTTCTGTGTGCAGTGCTTGGGTAGTGACTATACCATCCCCTGACCCATTTACCCCATGGGTGTCTCCACATACTTTTTGGGTGCTCTCCTTAAGGAGACACAACACCGCTTCTGACCCACATAGGAATGTGAACCACAGGCCAACTAGGGCTGAGGAGATGGGCGCATTGTCCAGTATCACATGTGTAGTCTAACAGAGCTTACTTTGGGTAAGTGAGAGTTTTGGCCCATGTGAAAGGGGAATTACTGTATGCTAAACTGTTCACTTCATTTTCATTACCTTCTATGACATTTATGGAAATGACACGGCACAGATTATTGTTAGGGGTTCCATCACAGTCCCCTTGTGTAGCCGCACCGCCTCCACGCTCCCCTCATGTAAGCCCACTTTCCTAGTGTAACCGTATTGTCACCACACTCCCCACATGTAACCATACCACGGTTCGAAAAGTGTCATAATAGAGCCTTAAAGGGGTTCTGTCATTAAAAACAAAAAAATATATACTTACCTATTGCTCCCCAGGCAGCCTGCTTACCTCTTCTTCTTATCCCAAATCTTCTCCTGGAGCCGCTTGTCACTTCGGTCACGTGACCTCCAGCAACCTGATTTTCCTCCATCCGGTCAAAAAGCGTACATTGCGCTACCTTCCGCTTCCTTCAGGTCAATGTACGCATACGTCACTAGTGACGTATGCGTACATTGCCTTCTCAGGAAGCGCGGAATGAAAGCAGCCGTGCGAGACAATGGCGCGACTGCGCATGCAGCTATCCTGGAGATAGCTATAGTCTATGGAATATACACGGGCTTTAGCCTTGGCAGTCGTCGTCATTAAAATCTATGTATAGCTACCTGCCATGCTGTCCATTGGTTTCTACAGTAACATTGCAGCGCCCTCTATTAGTTTTACAGAAACGTGCTGCACCTATGCTCCCTTTAATATATGATCCCCAGATAGGGGACGTATCAGATGCAACACGCTCAGGCAGCACTCCGGGCGCACCCACAATGCACTGAGGGAGCTGGAAGACCTTTGCATAGCCCCACCCAACGCTTTCTCAACCGCGCCCCCTCACATCCTCCTCAGTCCTTCCTCTTGCACCGCGCTCACGCATCCTAGGCTTGCAGAGCCTGCAGGACTCGTCACCTCCCTACGCAGGATGGTTAAGCACGCGATGACACTAGAAGCAAGCACTAGTTTGCCTCTGAAGGTGCGTCCGTCGGTCGTTTTGAGAGATCTCTTTTGGTGGACGCATTTCGAGTGGGGACGGACGGAAACTTTTTCCCAAAAATGAGGAAAATTGGCTTCGACCCCATAGGGCTTTATTGGCTTCCCCTGGGCTGGCATTAGTAGACCTTAGTAAGAATAAGAATAGATCAGCATGGTCATCTGAAGAAGTTTAAATGTACAGCAGGCCTTTTTTTTTATTTTTCCCGCCATACATAAATAAATCCATCCATCCATCCATCCATCCATCCATCCATAACTATAGATTATATAGAGAAATAAATCTTGCTATTTGTATAGCGATAGATAGATAGTGTAGATTATAGACATACATTATATCCAGATGATAGATTTTAGATTATTTATATCTATGTAGATTCTATCATCTATATTAATTATATAATAGATCTATGGATTATCTATCTATCTATCAATCAATAGATCTATTATATAATCAACATACATTATAGAATCTACATATATACATAATACAGCTATATGTGTTTGTGTATGTATGTAGATATATATATATATATATATATCTCATCTAAAATCTATCTTTTATCTATATGCACAAAATCTATAATTCAGATATAATCTATATCTATAATCTACATAATTAATAAATAAATAGATAGATTCATTCATACATACATACATACATACACACTGTATGCAAATGAGCCAGGTGTCTGGCAGGCTGATGTCACTGCATTGTGATGTCATCAATTTAGAAGTATAAATACCAGACTTGGCAGCCATGTTAGTCAGTCTCCGCTGCAGCTCGGAGACGGGAGGTGGGGAACCCCTATCTCCTCCGAGAAGCCACAGAACTGGATCCTTTTTATTTTTAGCAGAGTGCATTTTGAATGCAGCACACAAGGGGGAGACAGCGGCCTACCAAAATCCAGTTGGCTGCCGCTGTGGCCTATTTTTTTTTTTTTTAAAAAGGTAGGTTCTGTCCTTCCACGGTGAGGAATAGGCAGGGATGTTCCGTTTTTGCCAGCTGGGGAATGCTTATAGGCAAGGCCTTATTCCTGGTGGTGCATGTAACGTCAGACCACGTTTCAGACATGCAGCAGCGGCACCAGCAGCATTCAGTCAGTCAGTGGCTCGCAAACGTTTCCCATGCAAGTTTACATTAAACAGACACATTTCTTTATTTCCTTTATTGACTGCGGTCTTTATCGAGCCGTTGAACTGTTGCTGTGTCTAGGCATTGAATAAAGCAATACATCCTTTTAAAGTAGACATCCGTTCATTGGAGTTCTTTGCTCCCCGAATGTCGCTCCATCTATAAGCGTTGGCTCTGAAGCACGCATCAGGGGCCAGCCTGCATGCTTGCCGCTTTTGAACTAGCAGCGACTGTAGGTCACTCACACAGGCTGGTTGGAATGGCCTAGCATTATCCTAATACGGAGGTGTAACTTGAAGCTGTGGGGCTCCAGTACGAAGTCTGGAACTGGGCCCCCAACTATAAAGCTTCATTGATAGCATTGGTTTACAATGTGGGAAAGAGAGACTTTATGGGCCCCCTAGGGCTCCGGGTCCCAGGTGCGACCGCACCCACTGTACATACGCCCATGACCCGAATACGTGGAGCATACAGACGTAGGGTGTGTGTGTTGTTGTTTTGCTTCCAGTTAAAATCGCGATTTTGCGCGATTGCGATTTTAACATTACAAGTCCCATAGACCCCTGCAGAAAAAAAACTGCTGCGAATTTCGCAGTGAAAAAAAAAACTGTAGTGGGTAGTCACCCTTATGGGCTGAATAAAACAGCCATTCTGTCGAACATACAATTTGTCCGGCTGCTGTGGCGTCTTGGGAAGTGTCATGTCTCATCTACCTGACTCTATTCATTGACATGTATAACCTGTACTGTATCTGCAAGTGTTTGCCTTCTTTAGTTTGTCCCTTCTGGTTCTCTGTACCCCCTGTATTGCATAACTCCTCCCCTTCCTCCTGCTAGGGAGTTTCCTGTCTATAGCCTATGTGCTAGGTCTCTACTCTGTGCTTTGGCTAATCATCATTCTTTTTACCTACTGCTGAATGTGCATTATACAAGATTTCTACCTGAATAAACCCTGGAATCTTCTCCCATGCCTCTGCAGTGGAGTTGGATGCTGTCTGACAACATATATCTTCTGTGAGTACTGGTTCATAACTACAAGAGAAGTTACTTCAGCCGATACGCTTACAGCCATGTTATTGAGTCAGAATAGGAAGATAGGCCAGTAGATTTCTGCCCACTTCCATCTCCAATGGAGACTGGCTGTAAATGGCAGCCGTACATGAGTATTTATGGTTCCAAGCTGTACGTGTCATAATAGAGCCTTACTGACATCACCAGTCAGCTTCAACTGTCAGACATCCAGGGTTATTGCATACAGTCTATCTATCTATCTATCCTATCTATCCTATCTATCTATCTATCTATCTATCTATCTATCTATCTATCTATCTATCTATCTATCTATCTATCTATCTGTCTCTGTGTATAGATAAATATCTATATAAATATATAGAAATACATATATATCGATATATATTTTTATGGATTTCTACCCAAATATATGGATGTATACATATATAGATATATAGTCATGTAAGGCTGAAGAAAAGACATGCCGTGTGTATAATTTCTTCAGCCTATGATGTGTTTTATTTTCTTTATTCTCAGTATTGCTAGGATCTTCCCAGTATAATATATAGCAACCAATCGCAGCACAGCTTTCATGTAACCTGAGTAGTATAAGAAGTATCAACCAATCACAGCACAGCTTTCATGTTGCCTCAGCAGTATAATATATAGCAACCAATCACAGCACAGCTTTCATGTTACCTTAACAGTATAAAAAATAGCAACCAATCACAGCACAGCTTTCATTTTACCTCAGCATTGGCTGCGGAATCTGCTTTTTATTTTTCAATAACCAACGCATCGGGTAAAATTGGCGCGACTTTCCCGCCGGTTTGAAACCACCCTAGAGAAAATTAGGGCAAAAAGATGGAGAACTGGGAGGTGACCCGCTAATCTCTATGGTGCTGTAATTTGGGTAAATCCAATAGGAGGTGCAGCACGTTTCTGTAAAACCAATAGAGGGCGCTGTTATGTTACTGTAGAAACCAATGGACAGCATGGCAGAGGGGCGGAGAGGGGGTGGAGAGGAGGCAGAGAGGAGGTGGGAGCTCAGTTCTCGCTCCTGGCTCTTCCAGCCCCCCCCCCCCCCCCCCCGCAGATGAGGACGACGTATATCGGCTCGGCGTGAAAACCGAGCCGATATACGTTCGTGTGAATGCACCCTAAGCCAGACGCCTGCTGCACACTGAGGAGGGGCAATCACCATGAAACAGTCTGTCTGTGCATGGCTTCCTGGCTTGGTTTAATATTCCCAATCATTGTTAAGGCTTGTGATAAATCACTTGGATTTGAAGGAATGCTGCATCCAATAGATGGCGCTATAGAGGTATTTTCTTATCCTTATTTGCATAGATATCCCAGAGGAGCTAGCATCACCTTATAAGTTTTCTTACTCATTTTTTAGGTTCTCAAACCCCTCTTCTGTGTGCAGTGCTTGGGTAGTGACTATACCATCCCCTGACCCATTTACCCCATGGGTGTCTCCACATACTTTTTGGGTGCTCTCCTTAAGGAGACACAACACCGCTTCTGACCCACATAGGAATGTGAACCACAGGCCAACTAGGGCTGAGGAGATGGGCGCATTGTCCAGTATCACATGTGTAGTCTAACAGAGCTTACTTTGGGTAAGTGAGAGTTTTGGCCCATGTGAAAGGGGAATTACTGTATGCTAAACTGTTCACTTCATTTTCATTACCTTCTATGACATTTATGGAAATGACACGGCACAGATTATTGTTAGGGGTTCCATCACAGTCCCCTTGTGTAGCCGCACCGCCTCCACGCTCCCCTCATGTAAGCCCACTTTCCTAGTGTAACCGTATTGTCACCACACTCCCCACATGTAACCATACCACGGTTCGAAAAGTGTCATAATAGAGCCTTAAAGGGGTTCTGTCATTAAAAACAAAAAAATATATACTTACCTATTGCTCCCCAGGCAGCCTGCTTACCTCTTCTTCTTATCCCAAATCTTCTCCTGGAGCCGCTTGTCACTTCGGTCACGTGACCTCCAGCAACCTGATTTTCCTCCATCCGGTCAAAAAGCGTACATTGCGCTACCTTCCGCTTCCTTCAGGTCAATGTACGCATACGTCACTAGTGACGTATGCGTACATTGCCTTCTCAGGAAGCGCGGAATGAAAGCAGCCGTGCGAGACAATGGCGCGACTGCGCATGCAGCTATCCTGGAGATAGCTATAGTCTATGGAATATACACGGGCTTTAGCCTTGGCAGTCGTCGTCATTAAAATCTATGTATAGCTACCTGCCATGCTGTCCATTGGTTTCTACAGTAACATTGCAGCGCCCTCTATTAGTTTTACAGAAACGTGCTGCACCTATGCTCCCTTTAATATATGATCCCCAGATAGGGGACGTATCAGATGCAACACGCTCAGGCAGCACTCCGGGCGCACCCACAATGCACTGAGGGAGCTGGAAGACCTTTGCATAGCCCCACCCAACGCTTTCTCAACCGCGCCCCCTCACATCCTCCTCAGTCCTTCCTCTTGCACCGCGCTCACGCATCCTAGGCTTGCAGAGCCTGCAGGACTCGTCACCTCCCTACGCAGGATGGTTAAGCACGCGATGACACTAGAAGCAAGCACTAGTTTGCCTCTGAAGGTGCGTCCGTCGGTCGTTTTGAGAGATCTCTTTTGGTGGACGCATTTCGAGTGGGGACGGACGGAAACTTTTTCCCAAAAATGAGGAAAATTGGCTTCGACCCCATAGGGCTTTATTGGCTTCCCCTGGGCTGGCATTAGTAGACCTTAGTAAGAATAAGAATAGATCAGCATGGTCATCTGAAGAAGTTTAAATGTACAGCAGGCCTTTTTTTTTATTTTTCCCGCCATACATAAATAAATCCATCCATCCATCCATCCATCCATCCATAACTATAGATTATATAGAGAAATAAATCTTGCTATTTGTATAGCGATAGATAGATAGTGTAGATTATAGACATACATTATATCCAGATGATAGATTTTAGATTATTTATATCTATGTAGATTCTATCATCTATATTAATTATATAATAGATCTATGGATTATCTATCTATCTATCAATCAATAGATCTATTATATAATCAACATACATTATAGAATCTACATATATACATAATACAGCTATATGTGTTTGTGTATGTATGTAGATATATATATATATATATATCTCATCTAAAATCTATCTTTTATCTATATGCACAAAATCTATAATTCAGATATAATCTATATCTATAATCTACATAATTAATAAATAAATAGATAGATTCATTCATACATACATACATACACACTGTATGCAAATGAGCCAGGTGTCTGGCAGGCTGATGTCACTGCATTGTGATGTCATCAATTTAGAAGTATAAATACCAGACTTGGCAGCCATGTTAGTCAGTCTCCGCTGCAGCTCGGAGACGGGAGGTGGGGAACCCCTATCTCCTCCGAGAAGCCACAGAACTGGATCCTTTTTATTTTTAGCAGAGTGCATTTTGAATGCAGCACACAAGGGGGAGACAGCGGCCTACCAAAATCCAGTTGGCTGCCGCTGTGGCCTATTTTTTTTTTTTTTTTAAAAGGTAGGTTCTGTCCTTCCACGGTGAGGAATAGGCAGGGATGTTCCGTTTTTGCCAGCTGGGGAATGCTTATAGGCAAGGCCTTATTCCTGGTGGTGCATGTAACGTCAGACCACGTTTCAGACATGCAGCAGCGGCACCAGCAGCATTCAGTCAGTCAGTGGCTCGCAAACGTTTCCCATGCAAGTTTACATTAAACAGACACATTTCTTTATTTCCTTTATTGACTGCGGTCTTTATCGAGCCGTTGAACTGTTGCTGTGTCTAGGCATTGAATAAAGCAATACATCCTTTTAAAGTAGACATCCGTTCATTGGAGTTCTTTGCTCCCCGAATGTCGCTCCATCTATAAGCGTTGGCTCTGAAGCACGCATCAGGGGCCAGCCTGCATGCTTGCCGCTTTTGAACTAGCAGCGACTGTAGGTCACTCACACAGGCTGGTTGGAATGGCCTAGCATTATCCTAATACGGAGGTGTAACTTGAAGCTGTGGGGCTCCAGTACGAAGTCTGGAACTGGGCCCCCAACTATAAAGCTTCATTGATAGCATTGGTTTACAATGTGGGAAAGAGAGACTTTATGGGCCCCCTAGGGCTCCGGGTCCCAGGTGCGACCGCACCCACTGTACATACGCCCATGACCCGAATACGTGGAGCATACAGACGTAGGGTGTGTGTGTTGTTGTTTTGCTTCCAGTTAAAATCGCGATTTTGCGCGATTGCGATTTTAACATTACAAGTCCCATAGACCCCTGCAGAAAAAAAACTGCTGCGAATTTCGCAGTGAAAAAAAAAACTGTAGTGGGTAGTCACCCTTATGGGCTGAATAAAACAGCCATTCTGTCGAACATACAATTTGTCCGGCTGCTGTGGCGTCTTGGGAAGTGTCATGTCTCATCTACCTGACTCTATTCATTGACATGTATAACCTGTACTGTATCTGCAAGTGTTTGCCTTCTTTAGTTTGTCCCTTCTGGTTCTCTGTACCCCCTGTATTGCATAACTCCTCCCCTTCCTCCTGCTAGGGAGTTTCCTGTCTATAGCCTATGTGCTAGGTCTCTACTCTGTGCTTTGGCTAATCATCATTCTTTTTACCTACTGCTGAATGTGCATTATACAAGATTTCTACCTGAATAAACCCTGGAATCTTCTCCCATGCCTCTGCAGTGGAGTTGGATGCTGTCTGACAACATATATCTTCTGTGAGTACTGGTTCATAACTACAAGAGAAGTTACTTCAGCCGATACGCTTACAGCCATGTTATTGAGTCAGAATAGGAAGATGGGCCAGTACATTTCTGCCCACTTCCATCTCCAATGGAGACTGGCTGTAAATGGCAGCCGTACATGAGTATTTATGGTTCCAAGCTGTACGTGTCATAATAGAGCCTTACTGACATCACCAGTCAGCTTCAACTGTCAGACATCCAGGGTTATTGCATACAGTCTATCTATCTATCTATCTATCTATCTGTCTCTGTGTATAGATAAATATCTATATAAATATATAGAAATACATATATATCGATATATATTTTTATGGATTTCTACCCAAATATATGGATGTATACATATATAGATATATAGTCATGTAAGGCTGAAGAAAAGACATGCCGTGTGTATAATTTCTTCAGCCTATGATGTGTTTTATTTTCTTTATTCTCAGTATTGCTAGGATCTTCCCAGTATAATATATAGCAACCAATCGCAGCACAGCTTTCATGTAACCTGAGTAGTATAAGAAGTATCAACCAATCACAGCACAGCTTTCATGTTGCCTCAGCAGTATAATATATAGCAACCAATCACAGCACAGCTTTCATGTTACCTTAACAGTATAAAAAATAGCAACCAATCACAGCACAGCTTTCATTTTACCTCAGCATTGGCTGCGGAATCTGCTTTTTATTTTTCAATAACCAACGCATCGGGTAAAATTGGCGCGACTTTCCCGCCGGTTTGAAACCACCCTAGAGAAAATTAGGGCAAAAAGATGGAGAACTGGGAGGTGACCCGCTAATCTCTATGGTGCTGTAATTTGGGTAAATCCAATAGGAGGTGCAGCACGTTTCTGTAAAACCAATAGAGGGCGCTGTTATGTTACTGTAGAAACCAATGGACAGCATGGCAGAGGGGCGGAGAGGGGGTGGAGAGGAGGCAGAGAGGAGGTGGGAGCTCAGTTCTCGCTCCTGGCTCTTCCAGCCCCCCCCCCCCCCCCCCCCCCCGCAGATGAGGACGACGTATATCGGCTCGGCGTGAAAACCGAGCCGATATACGTTCGTGTGAATGCACCCTAAGCCAGACGCCTGCTGCACACTGAGGAGGGGCAATCACCATGAAACAGTCTGTCTGTGCATGGCTTCCTGGCTTGGTTTAATATTCCCAATCATTGTTAAGGCTTGTGATAAATCACTTGGATTTGAAGGAATGCTGCATCCAATAGATGGCGCTATAGAGGTATTTTCTTATCCTTATTTGCATAGATATCCCAGAGGAGCTAGCATCACCTTATAAGTTTTCTTACTCATTTTTTAGGTTCTCAAACCCCTCTTCTGTGTGCAGTGCTTGGGTAGTGACTATACCATCCCCTGACCCATTTACCCCATGGGTGTCTCCACATACTTTTTGGGTGCTCTCCTTAAGGAGACACAACACCGCTTCTGACCCACATAGGAATGTGAACCACAGGCCAACTAGGGCTGAGGAGATGGGCGCATTGTCCAGTATCACATGTGTAGTCTAACAGAGCTTACTTTGGGTAAGTGAGAGTTTTGGCCCATGTGAAAGGGGAATTACTGTATGCTAAACTGTTCACTTCATTTTCATTACCTTCTATGACATTTATGGAAATGACACGGCACAGATTATTGTTAGGGGTTCCATCACAGTCCCCTTGTGTAGCCGCACCGCCTCCACGCTCCCCTCATGTAAGCCCACTTTCCTAGTGTAACCGTATTGTCACCACACTCCCCACATGTAACCATACCACGGTTCGAAAAGTGTCATAATAGAGCCTTAAAGGGGTTCTGTCATTAAAAACAAAAAAATATATACTTACCTATTGCTCCCCAGGCAGCCTGCTTACCTCTTCTTCTTATCCCAAATCTTCTCCTGGAGCCGCTTGTCACTTCGGTCACGTGACCTCCAGCAACCTGATTTTCCTCCATCCGGTCAAAAAGCGTACATTGCGCTACCTTCCGCTTCCTTCAGGTCAATGTACGCATACGTCACTAGTGACGTATGCGTACATTGCCTTCTCAGGAAGCGCGGAATGAAAGCAGCCGTGCGAGACAATGGCGCGACTGCGCATGCAGCTATCCTGGAGATAGCTATAGTCTATGGAATATACACGGGCTTTAGCCTTGGCAGTCGTCGTCATTAAAATCTATGTATAGCTACCTGCCATGCTGTCCATTGGTTTCTACAGTAACATTGCAGCGCCCTCTATTAGTTTTACAGAAACGTGCTGCACCTATGCTCCCTTTAATATATGATCCCCAGATAGGGGACGTATCAGATGCAACACGCTCAGGCAGCACTCCGGGCGCACCCACAATGCACTGAGGGAGCTGGAAGACCTTTGCATAGCCCCACCCAACGCTTTCTCAACCGCGCCCCCTCACATCCTCCTCAGTCCTTCCTCTTGCACCGCGCTCACGCATCCTAGGCTTGCAGAGCCTGCAGGACTCGTCACCTCCCTACGCAGGATGGTTAAGCACGCGATGACACTAGAAGCAAGCACTAGTTTGCCTCTGAAGGTGCGTCCGTCGGTCGTTTTGAGAGATCTCTTTTGGTGGACGCATTTCGAGTGGGGACGGACGGAAACTTTTTCCCAAAAATGAGGAAAATTGGCTTCGACCCCATAGGGCTTTATTGGCTTCCCCTGGGCTGGCATTAGTAGACCTTAGTAAGAATAAGAATAGATCAGCATGGTCATCTGAAGAAGTTTAAATGTACAGCAGGCCTTTTTTTTTATTTTTCCCGCCATACATAAATAAATCCATCCATCCATCCATCCATCCATCCATAACTATAGATTATATAGAGAAATAAATCTTGCTATTTGTATAGCGATAGATAGATAGTGTAGATTATAGACATACATTATATCCAGATGATAGATTTTAGATTATTTATATCTATGTAGATTCTATCATCTATATTAATTATATAATAGATCTATGGATTATCTATCTATCTATCAATCAATAGATCTATTATATAATCAACATACATTATAGAATCTACATATATACATAATACAGCTATATGTGTTTGTGTATGTATGTAGATATATATATATATATATATCTCATCTAAAATCTATCTTTTATCTATATGCACAAAATCTATAATTCAGATATAATCTATATCTATAATCTACATAATTAATAAATAAATAGATAGATTCATTCATACATACATACATACATACACACTGTATGCAAATGAGCCAGGTGTCTGGCAGGCTGATGTCACTGCATTGTGATGTCATCAATTTAGAAGTATAAATACCAGACTTGGCAGCCATGTTAGTCAGTCTCCGCTGCAGCTCGGAGACGGGAGGTGGGGAACCCCTATCTCCTCCGAGAAGCCACAGAACTGGATCCTTTTTATTTTTAGCAGAGTGCATTTTGAATGCAGCACACAAGGGGGAGACAGCGGCCTACCAAAATCCAGTTGGCTGCCGCTGTGGCCTATTTTTTTTTTTTTTTTAAAAGGTAGGTTCTGTCCTTCCACGGTGAGGAATAGGCAGGGATGTTCCGTTTTTGCCAGCTGGGGAATGCTTATAGGCAAGGCCTTATTCCTGGTGGTGCATGTAACGTCAGACCACGTTTCAGACATGCAGCAGCGGCACCAGCAGCATTCAGTCAGTCAGTGGCTCGCAAACGTTTCCCATGCAAGTTTACATTAAACAGACACATTTCTTTATTTCCTTTATTGACTGCGGTCTTTATCGAGCCGTTGAACTGTTGCTGTGTCTAGGCATTGAATAAAGCAATACATCCTTTTAAAGTAGACATCCGTTCATTGGAGTTCTTTGCTCCCCGAATGTCGCTCCATCTATAAGCGTTGGCTCTGAAGCACGCATCAGGGGCCAGCCTGCATGCTTGCCGCTTTTGAACTAGCAGCGACTGTAGGTCACTCACACAGGCTGGTTGGAATGGCCTAGCATTATCCTAATACGGAGGTGTAACTTGAAGCTGTGGGGCTCCAGTACGAAGTCTGGAACTGGGCCCCCAACTATAAAGCTTCATTGATAGCATTGGTTTACAATGTGGGAAAGAGAGACTTTATGGGCCCCCTAGGGCTCCGGGTCCCAGGTGCGACCGCACCCACTGTACATACGCCCATGACCCGAATACGTGGAGCATACAGACGTAGGGTGTGTGTGTTGTTGTTTTGCTTCCAGTTAAAATCGCGATTTTGCGCGATTGCGATTTTAACATTACAAGTCCCATAGACCCCTGCAGAAAAAAAACTGCTGCGAATTTCGCAGTGAAAAAAAAAACTGTAGTGGGTAGTCACCCTTATGGGCTGAATAAAACAGCCATTCTGTCGAACATACAATTTGTCCGGCTGCTGTGGCGTCTTGGGAAGTGTCATGTCTCATCTACCTGACTCTATTCATTGACATGTATAACCTGTACTGTATCTGCAAGTGTTTGCCTTCTTTAGTTTGTCCCTTCTGGTTCTCTGTACCCCCTGTATTGCATAACTCCTCCCCTTCCTCCTGCTAGGGAGTTTCCTGTCTATAGCCTATGTGCTAGGTCTCTACTCTGTGCTTTGGCTAATCATCATTCTTTTTACCTACTGCTGAATGTGCATTATACAAGATTTCTACCTGAATAAACCCTGGAATCTTCTCCCATGCCTCTGCAGTGGAGTTGGATGCTGTCTGACAACATATATCTTCTGTGAGTACTGGTTCATAACTACAAGAGAAGTTACTTCAGCCGATACGCTTACAGCCATGTTATTGAGTCAGAATAGGAAGATGGGCCAGTACATTTCTGCCCACTTCCATCTCCAATGGAGACTGGCTGTAAATGGCAGCCGTACATGAGTATTTATGGTTCCAAGCTGTACGTGTCATAATAGAGCCTTACTGACATCACCAGTCAGCTTCAACTGTCAGACATCCAGGGTTATTGCATACAGTCTATCTATCTATCTATCTATCTATCTGTCTCTGTGTATAGATAAATATCTATATAAATATATAGAAATACATATATATCGATATATATTTTTATGGATTTCTACCCAAATATATGGATGTATACATATATAGATATATAGTCATGTAAGGCTGAAGAAAAGACATGCCGTGTGTATAATTTCTTCAGCCTATGATGTGTTTTATTTTCTTTATTCTCAGTATTGCTAGGATCTTCCCAGTATAATATATAGCAACCAATCGCAGCACAGCTTTCATGTAACCTGAGTAGTATAAGAAGTATCAACCAATCACAGCACAGCTTTCATGTTGCCTCAGCAGTATAATATATAGCAACCAATCACAGCACAGCTTTCATGTTACCTTAACAGTATAAAAAATAGCAACCAATCACAGCACAGCTTTCATTTTACCTCAGCATTGGCTGCGGAATCTGCTTTTTATTTTTCAATAACCAACGCATCGGGTAAAATTGGCGCGACTTTCCCGCCGGTTTGAAACCACCCTAGAGAAAATTAGGGCAAAAAGATGGAGAACTGGGAGGTGACCCGCTAATCTCTATGGTGCTGTAATTTGGGTAAATCCAATAGGAGGTGCAGCACGTTTCTGTAAAACCAATAGAGGGCGCTGTTATGTTACTGTAGAAACCAATGGACAGCATGGCAGAGGGGCGGAGAGGGGGTGGAGAGGAGGCAGAGAGGAGGTGGGAGCTCAGTTCTCGCTCCTGGCTCTTCCAGCCCCCCCCCCCCCCCCCCCCCCCCCGCAGATGAGGACGACGTATATCGGCTCGGCGTGAAAACCGAGCCGATATACGTTCGTGTGAATGCACCCTAAGCCAGACGCCTGCTGCACACTGAGGAGGGGCAATCACCATGAAACAGTCTGTCTGTGCATGGCTTCCTGGCTTGGTTTAATATTCCCAATCATTGTTAAGGCTTGTGATAAATCACTTGGATTTGAAGGAATGCTGCATCCAATAGATGGCGCTATAGAGGTATTTTCTTATCCTTATTTGCATAGATATCCCAGAGGAGCTAGCATCACCTTATAAGTTTTCTTACTCATTTTTTAGGTTCTCAAACCCCTCTTCTGTGTGCAGTGCTTGGGTAGTGACTATACCATCCCCTGACCCATTTACCCCATGGGTGTCTCCACATACTTTTTGGGTGCTCTCCTTAAGGAGACACAACACCGCTTCTGACCCACATAGGAATGTGAACCACAGGCCAACTAGGGCTGAGGAGATGGGCGCATTGTCCAGTATCACATGTGTAGTCTAACAGAGCTTACTTTGGGTAAGTGAGAGTTTTGGCCCATGTGAAAGGGGAATTACTGTATGCTAAACTGTTCACTTCATTTTCATTACCTTCTATGACATTTATGGAAATGACACGGCACAGATTATTGTTAGGGGTTCCATCACAGTCCCCTTGTGTAGCCGCACCGCCTCCACGCTCCCCTCATGTAAGCCCACTTTCCTAGTGTAACCGTATTGTCACCACACTCCCCACATGTAACCATACCACGGTTCGAAAAGTGTCATAATAGAGCCTTAAAGGGGTTCTGTCATTAAAAACAAAAAAATATATACTTACCTATTGCTCCCCAGGCAGCCTGCTTACCTCTTCTTCTTATCCCAAATCTTCTCCTGGAGCCGCTTGTCACTTCGGTCACGTGACCTCCAGCAACCTGATTTTCCTCCATCCGGTCAAAAAGCGTACATTGCGCTACCTTCCGCTTCCTTCAGGTCAATGTACGCATACGTCACTAGTGACGTATGCGTACATTGCCTTCTCAGGAAGCGCGGAATGAAAGCAGCCGTGCGAGACAATGGCGCGACTGCGCATGCAGCTATCCTGGAGATAGCTATAGTCTATGGAATATACACGGGCTTTAGCCTTGGCAGTCGTCGTCATTAAAATCTATGTATAGCTACCTGCCATGCTGTCCATTGGTTTCTACAGTAACATTGCAGCGCCCTCTATTAGTTTTACAGAAACGTGCTGCACCTATGCTCCCTTTAATATATGATCCCCAGATAGGGGACGTATCAGATGCAACACGCTCAGGCAGCACTCCGGGCGCACCCACAATGCACTGAGGGAGCTGGAAGACCTTTGCATAGCCCCACCCAACGCTTTCTCAACCGCGCCCCCTCACATCCTCCTCAGTCCTTCCTCTTGCACCGCGCTCACGCATCCTAGGCTTGCAGAGCCTGCAGGACTCGTCACCTCCCTACGCAGGATGGTTAAGCACGCGATGACACTAGAAGCAAGCACTAGTTTGCCTCTGAAGG
Source organism: Eleutherodactylus coqui (assembly GCF_035609145.1). Lineage (NCBI taxonomy): Eukaryota > Metazoa > Chordata > Amphibia > Anura > Eleutherodactylidae > Eleutherodactylus > Eleutherodactylus coqui. The sequence continues at coordinate 12,238,482 of NC_089848.1, read as the reverse complement.
TGCGTCCGTCGGTCGTTTTGAGAGATCTCTTTTGGTGGACGCATTTCGAGTGGGGACGGACGGAAACTTTTTCCCAAAAATGAGGAAAATTGGCTTCGACCCCATAGGGCTTTATTGGCTTCCCCTGGGCTGGCATTAGTAGACCTTAGTAAGAATAAGAATAGATCAGCATGGTCATCTGAAGAAGTTTAAATGTACAGCAGGCCTTTTTTTTTATTTTTCCCGCCATACATAAATAAATCCATCCATCCATCCATCCATCCATCCATAACTATAGATTATATAGAGAAATAAATCTTGCTATTTGTATAGCGATAGATAGATAGTGTAGATTATAGACATACATTATATCCAGATGATAGATTTTAGATTATTTATATCTATGTAGATTCTATCATCTATATTAATTATATAATAGATCTATGGATTATCTATCTATCTATCAATCAATAGATCTATTATATAATCAACATACATTATAGAATCTACATATATACATAATACAGCTATATGTGTTTGTGTATGTATGTAGATATATATATATATATATCTCATCTAAAATCTATCTTTTATCTATATGCACAAAATCTATAATTCAGATATAATCTATATCTATAATCTACATAATTAATAAATAAATAGATAGATTCATTCATACATACATACATACATACACACTGTATGCAAATGAGCCAGGTGTCTGGCAGGCTGATGTCACTGCATTGTGATGTCATCAATTTAGAAGTATAAATACCAGACTTGGCAGCCATGTTAGTCAGTCTCCGCTGCAGCTCGGAGACGGGAGGTGGGGAACCCCTATCTCCTCCGAGAAGCCACAGAACTGGATCCTTTTTATTTTTAGCAGAGTGCATTTTGAATGCAGCACACAAGGGGGAGACAGCGGCCTACCAAAATCCAGTTGGCTGCCGCTGTGGCCTATTTTTTTTTTTTTTTTAAAAGGTAGGTTCTGTCCTTCCACGGTGAGGAATAGGCAGGGATGTTCCGTTTTTGCCAGCTGGGGAATGCTTATAGGCAAGGCCTTATTCCTGGTGGTGCATGTAACGTCAGACCACGTTTCAGACATGCAGCAGCGGCACCAGCAGCATTCAGTCAGTCAGTGGCTCGCAAACGTTTCCCATGCAAGTTTACATTAAACAGACACATTTCTTTATTTCCTTTATTGACTGCGGTCTTTATCGAGCCGTTGAACTGTTGCTGTGTCTAGGCATTGAATAAAGCAATACATCCTTTTAAAGTAGACATCCGTTCATTGGAGTTCTTTGCTCCCCGAATGTCGCTCCATCTATAAGCGTTGGCTCTGAAGCACGCATCAGGGGCCAGCCTGCATGCTTGCCGCTTTTGAACTAGCAGCGACTGTAGGTCACTCACACAGGCTGGTTGGAATGGCCTAGCATTATCCTAATACGGAGGTGTAACTTGAAGCTGTGGGGCTCCAGTACGAAGTCTGGAACTGGGCCCCCAACTATAAAGCTTCATTGATAGCATTGGTTTACAATGTGGGAAAGAGAGACTTTATGGGCCCCCTAGGGCTCCGGGTCCCAGGTGCGACCGCACCCACTGTACATACGCCCATGACCCGAATACGTGGAGCATACAGACGTAAGGTGTGTGTATTGTTGCTTTGCTTCCAGTTAAAATCGCGATTTTGCGCGATTGCGATTTTAACATTACAAGTCCCATAGACCCCTGCAGAAAAAAAACTGCTGCGAATTTCGCAGTGAAAAAAAAAACTGTAGTGGGTAGTCACCCTTATGGGCTGAATAAAACAGCCATTCTGTCGAACATACAATTTGTCCGGCTGCTGTGGCGTCTTGGGAAGTGTCATGTCTCATCTACCTGACTCTATTCATTGACATGTATAACCTGTACTGTATCTGCAAGTGTTTGCCTTCTTTAGTTTGTCCCTTCTGGTTCTCTGTACCCCCTGTATTGCATAACTCCTCCCCTTCCTCCTGCTAGGGAGTTTCCTGTCTATAGCCTATGTGCTAGGTCTCTACTCTGTGCTTTGGCTAATCATCATTCTTTTTACCTACTGCTGAATGTGCATTATACAAGATTTCTACCTGAATAAACCCTGGAATCTTCTCCCATGCCTCTGCAGTGGAGTTGGATGCTGTCTGACAACATATATCTTCTGTGAGTACTGGTTCATAACTACAAGAGAAGTTACTTCAGCCGATACGCTTACAGCCATGTTATTGAGTCAGAATAGGAAGATGGGCCAGTACATTTCTGCCCACTTCCATCTCCAATGGAGACTGGCTGTAAATGGCAGCCGTACATGAGTATTTATGGTTCCAAGCTGTACGTGTCATAATAGAGCCTTACTGACATCACCAGTCAGCTTCAACTGTCAGACATCCAGGGTTATTGCATACAGTCTATCTATCTATCTATCTATCTATCTATCTATCTATCTATCTGTCTCTGTGTATAGATAAATATCTATATAAATATATAGAAATACATATATATCGATATATATTTTTATGGATTTCTACCCAAATATATGGATGTATACATATATAGATATATAGTCATGTAAGGCTGAAGAAAAGACATGCCGTGTGTATAATTTCTTCAGCCTATGATGTGTTTTATTTTCTTTATTCTCAGTATTGCTAGGATCTTCCCAGTATAATATATAGCAACCAATCGCAGCACAGCTTTCATGTAACCTGAGTAGTATAAGAAGTATCAACCAATCACAGCACAGCTTTCATGTTGCCTCAGCAGTATAATATATAGCAACCAATCACAGCACAGCTTTCATGTTACCTTAACAGTATAAAAAATAGCAACCAATCACAGCACAGCTTTCATTTTACCTCAGCATTGGCTGCGGAATCTGCTTTTTATTTTTCAATAACCAACGCATCGGGTAAAATTGGCGCGACTTTCCCGCCGGTTTGAAACCACCCTAGAGAAAATTAGGGCAAAAAGATGGAGAACTGGGAGGTGACCCGCTAATCTCTATGGTGCTGTAATTTGGGTAAATCCAATAGGAGGTGCAGCACGTTTCTGTAAAACCAATAGAGGGCGCTGTTATGTTACTGTAGAAACCAATGGACAGCATGGCAGAGGGGCGGAGAGGGGGTGGAGAGGAGGCAGAGAGGAGGTGGGAGCTCAGTTCTCGCTCCTGGCTCTTCCAGCCCCCCCCCCCCCCCCCCCCGCAGATGAGGACGACGTATATCGGCTCGGCGTGAAAACCGAGCCGATATACGTTCGTGTGAATGCACCCTAAGCCAGACGCCTGCTGCACACTGAGGAGGGGCAATCACCATGAAACAGTCTGTCTGTGCATGGCTTCCTGGCTTGGTTTAATATTCCCAATCATTGTTAAGGCTTGTGATAAATCACTTGGATTTGAAGGAATGCTGCATCCAATAGATGGCGCTATAGAGGTATTTTCTTATCCTTATTTGCATAGATATCCCAGAGGAGCTAGCATCACCTTATAAGTTTTCTTACTCATTTTTTAGGTTCTCAAACCCCTCTTCTGTGTGCAGTGCTTGGGTAGTGACTATACCATCCCCTGACCCATTTACCCCATGGGTGTCTCCACATACTTTTTGGGTGCTCTCCTTAAGGAGACACAACACCGCTTCTGACCCACATAGGAATGTGAACCACAGGCCAACTAGGGCTGAGGAGATGGGCGCATTGTCCAGTATCACATGTGTAGTCTAACAGAGCTTACTTTGGGTAAGTGAGAGTTTTGGCCCATGTGAAAGGGGAATTACTGTATGCTAAACTGTTCACTTCATTTTCATTACCTTCTATGACATTTATGGAAATGACACGGCACAGATTATTGTTAGGGGTTCCATCACAGTCCCCTTGTGTAGCCGCACCGCCTCCACGCTCCCCTCATGTAAGCCCACTTTCCTAGTGTAACCGTATTGTCACCACACTCCCCACATGTAACCATACCACGGTTCGAAAAGTGTCATAATAGAGCCTTAAAGGGGTTCTGTCATTAAAAACAAAAAAATATATACTTACCTATTGCTCCCCAGGCAGCCTGCTTACCTCTTCTTCTTATCCCAAATCTTCTCCTGGAGCCGCTTGTCACTTCGGTCACGTGACCTCCAGCAACCTGATTTTCCTCCATCCGGTCAAAAAGCGTACATTGCGCTACCTTCCGCTTCCTTCAGGTCAATGTACGCATACGTCACTAGTGACGTATGCGTACATTGCCTTCTCAGGAAGCGCGGAATGAAAGCAGCCGTGCGAGACAATGGCGCGACTGCGCATGCAGCTATCCTGGAGATAGCTATAGTCTATGGAATATACACGGGCTTTAGCCTTGGCAGTCGTCGTCATTAAAATCTATGTATAGCTACCTGCCATGCTGTCCATTGGTTTCTACAGTAACATTGCAGCGCCCTCTATTAGTTTTACAGAAACGTGCTGCACCTATGCTCCCTTTAATATATGATCCCCAGATAGGGGACGTATCAGATGCAACACGCTCAGGCAGCACTCCGGGCGCACCCACAATGCACTGAGGGAGCTGGAAGACCTTTGCATAGCCCCACCCAACGCTTTCTCAACCGCGCCCCCTCACATCCTCCTCAGTCCTTCCTCTTGCACCGCGCTCACGCATCCTAGGCTTGCAGAGCCTGCAGGACTCGTCACCTCCCTACGCAGGATGGTTAAGCACGCGATGACACTAGAAGCAAGCACTAGTTTGCCTCTGAAGGTGCGTCCGTCGGTCGTTTTGAGAGATCTCTTTTGGTGGACGCATTTCGAGTGGGGACGGACGGAAACTTTTTCCCAAAAATGAGGAAAATTGGCTTCGACCCCATAGGGCTTTATTGGCTTCCCCTGGGCTGGCATTAGTAGACCTTAGTAAGAATAAGAATAGATCAGCATGGTCATCTGAAGAAGTTTAAATGTACAGCAGGCCTTTTTTTTTATTTTTCCCGCCATACATAAATAAATCCATCCATCCATCCATCCATCCATCCATAACTATAGATTATATAGAGAAATAAATCTTGCTATTTGTATAGCGATAGATAGATAGTGTAGATTATAGACATACATTATATCCAGATGATAGATTTTAGATTATTTATATCTATGTAGATTCTATCATCTATATTAATTATATAATAGATCTATGGATTATCTATCTATCTATCAATCAATAGATCTATTATATAATCAACATACATTATAGAATCTACATATATACATAATACAGCTATATGTGTTTGTGTATGTATGTAGATATATATATATATATATATCTCATCTAAAATCTATCTTTTATCTATATGCACAAAATCTATAATTCAGATATAATCTATATCTATAATCTACATAATTAATAAATAAATAGATAGATTCATTCATACATACATACATACACACTGTATGCAAATGAGCCAGGTGTCTGGCAGGCTGATGTCACTGCATTGTGATGTCATCAATTTAGAAGTATAAATACCAGACTTGGCAGCCATGTTAGTCAGTCTCCGCTGCAGCTCGGAGACGGGAGGTGGGGAACCCCTATCTCCTCCGAGAAGCCACAGAACTGGATCCTTTTTATTTTTAGCAGAGTGCATTTTGAATGCAGCACACAAGGGGGAGACAGCGGCCTACCAAAATCCAGTTGGCTGCCGCTGTGGCCTATTTTTTTTTTTTTTTTAAAAGGTAGGTTCTGTCCTTCCACGGTGAGGAATAGGCAGGGATGTTCCGTTTTTGCCAGCTGGGGAATGCTTATAGGCAAGGCCTTATTCCTGGTGGTGCATGTAACGTCAGACCACGTTTCAGACATGCAGCAGCGGCACCAGCAGCATTCAGTCAGTCAGTGGCTCGCAAACGTTTCCCATGCAAGTTTACATTAAACAGACACATTTCTTTATTTCCTTTATTGACTGCGGTCTTTATCGAGCCGTTGAACTGTTGCTGTGTCTAGGCATTGAATAAAGCAATACATCCTTTTAAAGTAGACATCCGTTCATTGGAGTTCTTTGCTCCCCGAATGTCGCTCCATCTATAAGCGTTGGCTCTGAAGCACGCATCAGGGGCCAGCCTGCATGCTTGCCGCTTTTGAACTAGCAGCGACTGTAGGTCACTCACACAGGCTGGTTGGAATGGCCTAGCATTATCCTAATACGGAGGTGTAACTTGAAGCTGTGGGGCTCCAGTACGAAGTCTGGAACTGGGCCCCCAACTATAAAGCTTCATTGATAGCATTGGTTTACAATGTGGGAAAGAGAGACTTTATGGGCCCCCTAGGGCTCCGGGTCCCAGGTGCGACCGCACCCACTGTACATACGCCCATGACCCGAATACGTGGAGCATACAGACGTAGGGTGTGTGTGTTGTTGTTTTGCTTCCAGTTAAAATCGCGATTTTGCGCGATTGCGATTTTAACATTACAAGTCCCATAGACCCCTGCAGAAAAAAAACTGCTGCGAATTTCGCAGTGAAAAAAAAAACTGTAGTGGGTAGTCACCCTTATGGGCTGAATAAAACAGCCATTCTGTCGAACATACAATTTGTCCGGCTGCTGTGGCGTCTTGGGAAGTGTCATGTCTCATCTACCTGACTCTATTCATTGACATGTATAACCTGTACTGTATCTGCAAGTGTTTGCCTTCTTTAGTTTGTCCCTTCTGGTTCTCTGTACCCCCTGTATTGCATAACTCCTCCCCTTCCTCCTGCTAGGGAGTTTCCTGTCTATAGCCTATGTGCTAGGTCTCTACTCTGTGCTTTGGCTAATCATCATTCTTTTTACCTACTGCTGAATGTGCATTATACAAGATTTCTACCTGAATAAACCCTGGAATCTTCTCCCATGCCTCTGCAGTGGAGTTGGATGCTGTCTGACAACATATATCTTCTGTGAGTACTGGTTCATAACTACAAGAGAAGTTACTTCAGCCGATACGCTTACAGCCATGTTATTGAGTCAGAATAGGAAGATGGGCCAGTACATTTCTGCCCACTTCCATCTCCAATGGAGACTGGCTGTAAATGGCAGCCGTACATGAGTATTTATGGTTCCAAGCTGTACGTGTCATAATAGAGCCTTACTGACATCACCAGTCAGCTTCAACTGTCAGACATCCAGGGTTATTGCATACAGTCTATCTATCTATCTATCTATCTATCTGTCTCTGTGTATAGATAAATATCTATATAAATATATAGAAATACATATATATCGATATATATTTTTATGGATTTCTACCCAAATATATGGATGTATACATATATAGATATATAGTCATGTAAGGCTGAAGAAAAGACATGCCGTGTGTATAATTTCTTCAGCCTATGATGTGTTTTATTTTCTTTATTCTCAGTATTGCTAGGATCTTCCCAGTATAATATATAGCAACCAATCGCAGCACAGCTTTCATGTAACCTGAGTAGTATAAGAAGTATCAACCAATCACAGCACAGCTTTCATGTTGCCTCAGCAGTATAATATATAGCAACCAATCACAGCACAGCTTTCATGTTACCTTAACAGTATAAAAAATAGCAACCAATCACAGCACAGCTTTCATTTTACCTCAGCATTGGCTGCGGAATCTGCTTTTTATTTTTCAATAACCAACGCATCGGGTAAAATTGGCGCGACTTTCCCGCCGGTTTGAAACCACCCTAGAGAAAATTAGGGCAAAAAGATGGAGAACTGGGAGGTGACCCGCTAATCTCTATGGTGCTGTAATTTGGGTAAATCCAATAGGAGGTGCAGCACGTTTCTGTAAAACCAATAGAGGGCGCTGTTATGTTACTGTAGAAACCAATGGACAGCATGGCAGAGGGGCGGAGAGGGGGTGGAGAGGAGGCAGAGAGGAGGTGGGAGCTCAGTTCTCGCTCCTGGCTCTTCCAGCCCCCCCCCCCCCCCCCCCGCAGATGAGGACGACGTATATCGGCTCGGCGTGAAAACCGAGCCGATATACGTTCGTGTGAATGCACCCTAAGCCAGACGCCTGCTGCACACTGAGGAGGGGCAATCACCATGAAACAGTCTGTCTGTGCATGGCTTCCTGGCTTGGTTTAATATTCCCAATCATTGTTAAGGCTTGTGATAAATCACTTGGATTTGAAGGAATGCTGCATCCAATAGATGGCGCTATAGAGGTATTTTCTTATCCTTATTTGCATAGATATCCCAGAGGAGCTAGCATCACCTTATAAGTTTTCTTACTCATTTTTTAGGTTCTCAAACCCCTCTTCTGTGTGCAGTGCTTGGGTAGTGACTATACCATCCCCTGACCCATTTACCCCATGGGTGTCTCCACATACTTTTTGGGTGCTCTCCTTAAGGAGACACAACACCGCTTCTGACCCACATAGGAATGTGAACCACAGGCCAACTAGGGCTGAGGAGATGGGCGCATTGTCCAGTATCACATGTGTAGTCTAACAGAGCTTACTTTGGGTAAGTGAGAGTTTTGGCCCATGTGAAAGGGGAATTACTGTATGCTAAACTGTTCACTTCATTTTCATTACCTTCTATGACATTTATGGAAATGACACGGCACAGATTATTGTTAGGGGTTCCATCACAGTCCCCTTGTGTAGCCGCACCGCCTCCACGCTCCCCTCATGTAAGCCCACTTTCCTAGTGTAACCGTATTGTCACCACACTCCCCACATGTAACCATACCACGGTTCGAAAAGTGTCATAATAGAGCCTTAAAGGGGTTCTGTCATTAAAAACAAAAAAATATATACTTACCTATTGCTCCCCAGGCAGCCTGCTTACCTCTTCTTCTTATCCCAAATCTTCTCCTGGAGCCGCTTGTCACTTCGGTCACGTGACCTCCAGCAACCTGATTTTCCTCCATCCGGTCAAAAAGCGTACATTGCGCTACCTTCCGCTTCCTTCAGGTCAATGTACGCATACGTCACTAGTGACGTATGCGTACATTGCCTTCTCAGGAAGCGCGGAATGAAAGCAGCCGTGCGAGACAATGGCGCGACTGCGCATGCAGCTATCCTGGAGATAGCTATAGTCTATGGAATATACACGGGCTTTAGCCTTGGCAGTCGTCGTCATTAAAATCTATGTATAGCTACCTGCCATGCTGTCCATTGGTTTCTACAGTAACATTGCAGCGCCCTCTATTAGTTTTACAGAAACGTGCTGCACCTATGCTCCCTTTAATATATGATCCCCAGATAGGGGACGTATCAGATGCAACACGCTCAGGCAGCACTCCGGGCGCACCCACAATGCACTGAGGGAGCTGGAAGACCTTTGCATAGCCCCACCCAACGCTTTCTCAACCGCGCCCCCTCACATCCTCCTCAGTCCTTCCTCTTGCACCGCGCTCACGCATCCTAGGCTTGCAGAGCCTGCAGGACTCGTCACCTCCCTACGCAGGATGGTTAAGCACGCGATGACACTAGAAGCAAGCACTAGTTTGCCTCTGAAGGTGCGTCCGTCGGTCGTTTTGAGAGATCTCTTTTGGTGGACGCATTTCGAGTGGGGACGGACGGAAACTTTTTCCCAAAAATGAGGAAAATTGGCTTCGACCCCATAGGGCTTTATTGGCTTCCCCTGGGCTGGCATTAGTAGACCTTAGTAAGAATAAGAATAGATCAGCATGGTCATCTGAAGAAGTTTAAATGTACAGCAGGCCTTTTTTTTTATTTTTCCCGCCATACATAAATAAATCCATCCATCCATCCATCCATCCATCCATAACTATAGATTATATAGAGAAATAAATCTTGCTATTTGTATAGCGATAGATAGATAGTGTAGATTATAGACATACATTATATCCAGATGATAGATTTTAGATTATTTATATCTATGTAGATTCTATCATCTATATTAATTATATAATAGATCTATGGATTATCTATCTATCTATCAATCAATAGATCTATTATATAATCAACATACATTATAGAATCTACATATATACATAATACAGCTATATGTGTTTGTGTATGTATGTAGATATATATATATATATATATCTCATCTAAAATCTATCTTTTATCTATATGCACAAAATCTATAATTCAGATATAATCTATATCTATAATCTACATAATTAATAAATAAATAGATAGATTCATTCATACATACATACATACATACACACTGTATGCAAATGAGCCAGGTGTCTGGCAGGCTGATGTCACTGCATTGTGATGTCATCAATTTAGAAGTATAAATACCAGACTTGGCAGCCATGTTAGTCAGTCTCCGCTGCAGCTCGGAGACGGGAGGTGGGGAACCCCTATCTCCTCCGAGAAGCCACAGAACTGGATCCTTTTTATTTTTAGCAGAGTGCATTTTGAATGCAGCACACAAGGGGGAGACAGCGGCCTACCAAAATCCAGTTGGCTGCCGCTGTGGCCTATTTTTTTTTTTTTTTAAAAGGTAGGTTCTGTCCTTCCACGGTGAGGAATAGGCAGGGATGTTCCGTTTTTGCCAGCTGGGGAATGCTTATAGGCAAGGCCTTATTCCTGGTGGTGCATGTAACGTCAGACCACGTTTCAGACATGCAGCAGCGGCACCAGCAGCATTCAGTCAGTCAGTGGCTCGCAAACGTTTCCCATGCAAGTTTACATTAAACAGACACATTTCTTTATTTCCTTTATTGACTGCGGTCTTTATCGAGCCGTTGAACTGTTGCTGTGTCTAGGCATTGAATAAAGCAATACATCCTTTTAAAGTAGACATCCGTTCATTGGAGTTCTTTGCTCCCCGAATGTCGCTCCATCTATAAGCGTTGGCTCTGAAGCACGCATCAGGGGCCAGCCTGCATGCTTGCCGCTTTTGAACTAGCAGCGACTGTAGGTCACTCACACAGGCTGGTTGGAATGGCCTAGCATTATCCTAATACGGAGGTGTAACTTGAAGCTGTGGGGCTCCAGTACGAAGTCTGGAACTGGGCCCCCAACTATAAAGCTTCATTGATAGCATTGGTTTACAATGTGGGAAAGAGAGACTTTATGGGCCCCCTAGGGCTCCGGGTCCCAGGTGCGACCGCACCCACTGTACATACGCCCATGACCCGAATACGTGGAGCATACAGACGTAGGGTGTGTGTGTTGTTGTTTTGCTTCCAGTTAAAATCGCGATTTTGCGCGATTGCGATTTTAACATTACAAGTCCCATAGACCCCTGCAGAAAAAAAACTGCTGCGAATTTCGCAGTGAAAAAAAAAACTGTAGTGGGTAGTCACCCTTATGGGCTGAATAAAACAGCCATTCTGTCGAACATACAATTTGTCCGGCTGCTGTGGCGTCTTGGGAAGTGTCATGTCTCATCTACCTGACTCTATTCATTGACATGTATAACCTGTACTGTATCTGCAAGTGTTTGCCTTCTTTAGTTTGTCCCTTCTGGTTCTCTGTACCCCCTGTATTGCATAACTCCTCCCCTTCCTCCTGCTAGGGAGTTTCCTGTCTATAGCCTATGTGCTAGGTCTCTACTCTGTGCTTTGGCTAATCATCATTCTTTTTACCTACTGCTGAATGTGCATTATACAAGATTTCTACCTGAATAAACCCTGGAATCTTCTCCCATGCCTCTGCAGTGGAGTTGGATGCTGTCTGACAACATATATCTTCTGTGAGTACTGGTTCATAACTACAAGAGAAGTTACTTCAGCCGATACGCTTACAGCCATGTTATTGAGTCAGAATAGGAAGATGGGCCAGTACATTTCTGCCCACTTCCATCTCCAATGGAGACTGGCTGTAAATGGCAGCCGTACATGAGTATTTATGGTTCCAAGCTGTACGTGTCATAATAGAGCCTTACTGACATCACCAGTCAGCTTCAACTGTCAGACATCCAGGGTTATTGCATACAGTCTATCTATCTATCTATCTATCTATCTATCTATCTATCTGTCTCTGTGTATAGATAAATATCTATATAAATATATAGAAATACATATATATCGATATATATTTTTATGGATTTCTACCCAAATATATGGATGTATACATATATAGATATATAGTCATGTAAGGCTGAAGAAAAGACATGCCGTGTGTATAATTTCTTCAGCCTATGATGTGTTTTATTTTCTTTATTCTCAGTATTGCTAGGATCTTCCCAGTATAATATATAGCAACCAATCGCAGCACAGCTTTCATGTAACCTGAGTAGTATAAGAAGTATCAACCAATCACAGCACAGCTTTCATGTTGCCTCAGCAGTATAATATATAGCAACCAATCACAGCACAGCTTTCATGTTACCTTAACAGTATAAAAAATAGCAACCAATCACAGCACAGCTTTCATTTTACCTCAGCATTGGCTGCGGAATCTGCTTTTTATTTTTCAATAACCAACGCATCGGGTAAAATTGGCGCGACTTTCCCGCCGGTTTGAAACCACCCTAGAGAAAATTAGGGCAAAAAGATGGAGAACTGGGAGGTGACCCGCTAATCTCTATGGTGCTGTAATTTGGGTAAATCCAATAGGAGGTGCAGCACGTTTCTGTAAAACCAATAGAGGGCGCTGTTATGTTACTGTAGAAACCAATGGACAGCATGGCAGAGGGGCGGAGAGGGGGTGGAGAGGAGGCAGAGAGGAGGTGGGAGCTCAGTTCTCGCTCCTGGCTCTTCCAGCCCCCCCCCCCCCCGCAGATGAGGACGACGTATATCGGCTCGGCGTGAAAACCGAGCCGATATACGTTCGTGTGAATGCACCCTAAGCCAGACGCCTGCTGCACACTGAGGAGGGGCAATCACCATGAAACAGTCTGTCTGTGCATGGCTTCCTGGCTTGGTTTAATATTCCCAATCATTGTTAAGGCTTGTGATAAATCACTTGGATTTGAAGGAATGCTGCATCCAATAGATGGCGCTATAGAGGTATTTTCTTATCCTTATTTGCATAGATATCCCAGAGGAGCTAGCATCACCTTATAAGTTTTCTTACTCATTTTTTAGGTTCTCAAACCCCTCTTCTGTGTGCAGTGCTTGGGTAGTGACTATACCATCCCCTGACCCATTTACCCCATGGGTGTCTCCACATACTTTTTGGGTGCTCTCCTTAAGGAGACACAACACCGCTTCTGACCCACATAGGAATGTGAACCACAGGCCAACTAGGGCTGAGGAGATGGGCGCATTGTCCAGTATCACATGTGTAGTCTAACAGAGCTTACTTTGGGTAAGTGAGAGTTTTGGCCCATGTGAAAGGGGAATTACTGTATGCTAAACTGTTCACTTCATTTTCATTACCTTCTATGACATTTATGGAAATGACACGGCACAGATTATTGTTAGGGGTTCCATCACAGTCCCCTTGTGTAGCCGCACCGCCTCCACGCTCCCCTCATGTAAGCCCACTTTCCTAGTGTAACCGTATTGTCACCACACTCCCCACATGTAACCATACCACGGTTCGAAAAGTGTCATAATAGAGCCTTAAAGGGGTTCTGTCATTAAAAACAAAAAAATATATACTTACCTATTGCTCCCCAGGCAGCCTGCTTACCTCTTCTTCTTATCCCAAATCTTCTCCTGGAGCCGCTTGTCACTTCGGTCACGTGACCTCCAGCAACCTGATTTTCCTCCATCCGGTCAAAAAGCGTACATTGCGCTACCTTCCGCTTCCTTCAGGTCAATGTACGCATACGTCACTAGTGACGTATGCGTACATTGCCTTCTCAGGAAGCGCGGAATGAAAGCAGCCGTGCGAGACAATGGCGCGACTGCGCATGCAGCTATCCTGGAGATAGCTATAGTCTATGGAATATACACGGGCTTTAGCCTTGGCAGTCGTCGTCATTAAAATCTATGTATAGCTACCTGCCATGCTGTCCATTGGTTTCTACAGTAACATTGCAGCGCCCTCTATTAGTTTTACAGAAACGTGCTGCACCTATGCTCCCTTTAATATATGATCCCCAGATAGGGGACGTATCAGATGCAACACGCTCAGGCAGCACTCCGGGCGCACCCACAATGCACTGAGGGAGCTTGAAGACCTTTGCATAGCCCCACCCAACGCTTTCTCAACCGCGCCCCCTCACATCCTCCTCAGTCCTTCCTCTTGCACCGCGCTCACGCATCCTAGGCTTGCAGAGCCTGCAGGACTCGTCACCTCCCTACGCAGGATGGTTAAGCACGCGATGACACTAGAAGCAAGCACTAGTTTGCCTCTGAAGGTGCGTCCGTCGGTCGTTTTGAGAGATCTCTTTTGGTGGACGCATTTCGAGTGGGGACGGACGGAAACTTTTTCCCAAAAATGAGGAAAATTGGCTTCGACCCCATAGGGCTTTATTGGCTTCCCCTGGGCTGGCATTAGTAGACCTTAGTAAGAATAAGAATAGATCAGCATGGTCATCTGAAGAAGTTTAAATGTACAGCAGGCCTTTTTTTTTATTTTTCCCGCCATACATAAATAAATCCATCCATCCATCCATCCATCCATCCATAACTATAGATTATATAGAGAAATAAATCTTGCTATTTGTATAGCGATAGATAGATAGTGTAGATTATAGACATACATTATATCCAGATGATAGATTTTAGATTATTTATATCTATGTAGATTCTATCATCTATATTAATTATATAATAGATCTATGGATTATCTATCTATCTATCAATCAATAGATCTATTATATAATCAACATACATTATAGAATCTACATATATACATAATACAGCTATATGTGTTTGTGTATGTATGTAGATATATATATATATATATATCTCATCTAAAATCTATCTTTTATCTATATGCACAAAATCTATAATTCAGATATAATCTATATCTATAATCTACATAATTAATAAATAAATAGATAGATTCATTCATACATACATACATACATACACACTGTATGCAAATGAGCCAGGTGTCTGGCAGGCTGATGTCACTGCATTGTGATGTCATCAATTTAGAAGTATAAATACCAGACTTGGCAGCCATGTTAGTCAGTCTCCGCTGCAGCTCGGAGACGGGAGGTGGGGAACCCCTATCTCCTCCGAGAAGCCACAGAACTGGATCCTTTTTATTTTTAGCAGAGTGCATTTTGAATGCAGCACACAAGGGGGAGACAGCGGCCTACCAAAATCCAGTTGGCTGCCGCTGTGGCCTATTTTTTTTTTTTTTTTAAAAGGTAGGTTCTGTCCTTCCACGGTGAGGAATAGGCAGGGATGTTCCGTTTTTGCCAGCTGGGGAATGCTTATAGGCAAGGCCTTATTCCTGGTGGTGCATGTAACGTCAGACCACGTTTCAGACATGCAGCAGCGGCACCAGCAGCATTCAGTCAGTCAGTGGCTCGCAAACGTTTCCCATGCAAGTTTACATTAAACAGACACATTTCTTTATTTCCTTTATTGACTGCGGTCTTTATCGAGCCGTTGAACTGTTGCTGTGTCTAGGCATTGAATAAAGCAATACATCCTTTTAAAGTAGACATCCGTTCATTGGAGTTCTTTGCTCCCCGAATGTCGCTCCATCTATAAGCGTTGGCTCTGAAGCACGCATCAGGGGCCAGCCTGCATGCTTGCCGCTTTTGAACTAGCAGCGACTGTAGGTCACTCACACAGGCTGGTTGGAATGGCCTAGCATTATCCTAATACGGAGGTGTAACTTGAAGCTGTGGGGCTCCAGTACGAAGTCTGGAACTGGGCCCCCAACTATAAAGCTTCATTGATAGCATTGGTTTACAATGTGGGAAAGAGAGACTTTATGGGCCCCCTAGGGCTCCGGGTCCCAGGTGCGACCGCACCCACTGTACATACGCCCATGACCCGAATACGTGGAGCATACAGACGTAGGGTGTGTGTGTTGTTGTTTTGCTTCCAGTTAAAATCGCGATTTTGCGCGATTGCGATTTTAACATTACAAGTCCCATAGACCCCTGCAGAAAAAAAACTGCTGCGAATTTCGCAGTGAAAAAAAAAACTGTAGTGGGTAGTCACCCTTATGGGCTGAATAAAACAGCCATTCTGTCGAACATACAATTTGTCCGGCTGCTGTGGCGTCTTGGGAAGTGTCATGTCTCATCTACCTGACTCTATTCATTGACATGTATAACCTGTACTGTATCTGCAAGTGTTTGCCTTCTTTAGTTTGTCCCTTCTGGTTCTCTGTACCCCCTGTATTGCATAACTCCTCCCCTTCCTCCTGCTAGGGAGTTTCCTGTCTATAGCCTATGTGCTAGGTCTCTACTCTGTGCTTTGGCTAATCATCATTCTTTTTACCTACTGCTGAATGTGCATTATACAAGATTTCTACCTGAATAAACCCTGGAATCTTCTCCCATGCCTCTGCAGTGGAGTTGGATGCTGTCTGACAACATATATCTTCTGTGAGTACTGGTTCATAACTACAAGAGAAGTTACTTCAGCCGATACGCTTACAGCCATGTTATTGAGTCAGAATAGGAAGATGGGCCAGTACATTTCTGCCCACTTCCATCTCCAATGGAGACTGGCTGTAAATGGCAGCCGTACATGAGTATTTATGGTTCCAAGCTGTACGTGTCATAATAGAGCCTTACTGACATCACCAGTCAGCTTCAACTGTCAGACATCCAGGGTTATTGCATACAGTCTATCTATCTATCTATCTATCTATCTATCTATCTATCTATCTATCTATCTATCTATCTGTCTCTGTGTATAGATAAATATCTATATAAATATATAGAAATACATATATATCGATATATATTTTTATGGATTTCTACCCAAATATATGGATGTATACATATATAGATATATAGTCATGTAAGGCTGAAGAAAAGACATGCCGTGTGTATAATTTCTTCAGCCTATGATGTGTTTTATTTTCTTTATTCTCAGTATTGCTAGGATCTTCCCAGTATAATATATAGCAACCAATCGCAGCACAGCTTTCATGTAACCTGAGTAGTATAAGAAGTATCAACCAATCACAGCACAGCTTTCATGTTGCCTCAGCAGTATAATATATAGCAACCAATCACAGCACAGCTTTCATGTTACCTTAACAGTATAAAAAATAGCAACCAATCACAGCACAGCTTTCATTTTACCTCAGCATTGGCTGCGGAATCTGCTTTTTATTTTTCAATAACCAACGCATCGGGTAAAATTGGCGCGACTTTCCCGCCGGTTTGAAACCACCCTAGAGAAAATTAGGGCAAAAAGATGGAGAACTGGGAGGTGACCCGCTAATCTCTATGGTGCTGTAATTTGGGTAAATCCAATAGGAGGTGCAGCACGTTTCTGTAAAACCAATAGAGGGCGCTGTTATGTTACTGTAGAAACCAATGGACAGCATGGCAGAGGGGCGGAGAGGGGGTGGAGAGGAGGCAGAGAGGAGGTGGGAGCTCAGTTCTCGCTCCTGGCTCTTCCAGCCCCCCCCCCCCCCGCAGATGAGGACGACGTATATCGGCTCGGCGTGAAAACCGAGCCGATATACGTTCGTGTGAATGCACCCTAAGCCAGACGCCTGCTGCACACTGAGGAGGGGCAATCACCATGAAACAGTCTGTCTGTGCATGGCTTCCTGGCTTGGTTTAATATTCCCAATCATTGTTAAGGCTTGTGATAAATCACTTGGATTTGAAGGAATGCTGCATCCAATAGATGGCGCTATAGAGGTATTTTCTTATCCTTATTTGCATAGATATCCCAGAGGAGCTAGCATCACCTTATAAGTTTTCTTACTCATTTTTTAGGTTCTCAAACCCCTCTTCTGTGTGCAGTGCTTGGGTAGTGACTATACCATCCCCTGACCCATTTACCCCATGGGTGTCTCCACATACTTTTTGGGTGCTCTCCTTAAGGAGACACAACACCGCTTCTGACCCACATAGGAATGTGAACCACAGGCCAACTAGGGCTGAGGAGATGGGCGCATTGTCCAGTATCACATGTGTAGTCTAACAGAGCTTACTTTGGGTAAGTGAGAGTTTTGGCCCATGTGAAAGGGGAATTACTGTATGCTAAACTGTTCACTTCATTTTCATTACCTTCTATGACATTTATGGAAATGACACGGCACAGATTATTGTTAGGGGTTCCATCACAGTCCCCTTGTGTAGCCGCACCGCCTCCACGCTCCCCTCATGTAAGCCCACTTTCCTAGTGTAACCGTATTGTCACCACACTCCCCACATGTAACCATACCACGGTTCGAAAAGTGTCATAATAGAGCCTTAAAGGGGTTCTGTCATTAAAAACAAAAAAATATATACTTACCTATTGCTCCCCAGGCAGCCTGCTTACCTCTTCTTCTTATCCCAAATCTTCTCCTGGAGCCGCTTGTCACTTCGGTCACGTGACCTCCAGCAACCTGATTTTCCTCCATCCGGTCAAAAAGCGTACATTGCGCTACCTTCCGCTTCCTTCAGGTCAATGTACGCATACGTCACTAGTGACGTATGCGTACATTGCCTTCTCAGGAAGCGCGGAATGAAAGCAGCCGTGCGAGACAATGGCGCGACTGCGCATGCAGCTATCCTGGAGATAGCTATAGTCTATGGAATATACACGGGCTTTAGCCTTGGCAGTCGTCGTCATTAAAATCTATGTATAGCTACCTGCCATGCTGTCCATTGGTTTCTACAGTAACATTGCAGCGCCCTCTATTAGTTTTACAGAAACGTGCTGCACCTATGCTCCCTTTAATATATGATCCCCAGATAGGGGACGTATCAGATGCAACACGCTCAGGCAGCACTCCGGGCGCACCCACAATGCACTGAGGGAGCTTGAAGACCTTTGCATAGCCCCACCCAACGCTTTCTCAACCGCGCCCCCTCACATCCTCCTCAGTCCTTCCTCTTGCACCGCGCTCACGCATCCTAGGCTTGCAGAGCCTGCAGGACTCGTCACCTCCCTACGCAGGATGGTTAAGCACGCGATGACACTAGAAGCAAGCACTAGTTTGCCTCTGAAGGTGCGTCCGTCGGTCGTTTTGAGAGATCTCTTTTGGTGGACGCATTTCGAGTGGGGACGGACGGAAACTTTTTCCCAAAAATGAGGAAAATTGGCTTCGACCCCATAGGGCTTTATTGGCTTCCCCTGGGCTGGCATTAGTAGACCTTAGTAAGAATAAGAATAGATCAGCATGGTCATCTGAAGAAGTTTAAATGTACAGCAGGCCTTTTTTTTTATTTTTCCCGCCATACATAAATAAATCCATCCATCCATCCATCCATCCATCCATAACTATAGATTATATAGAGAAATAAATCTTGCTATTTGTATAGCGATAGATAGATAGTGTAGATTATAGACATACATTATATCCAGATGATAGATTTTAGATTATTTATATCTATGTAGATTCTATCATCTATATTAATTATATAATAGATCTATGGATTATCTATCTATCTATCAATCAATAGATCTATTATATAATCAACATACATTATAGAATCTACATATATACATAATACAGCTATATGTGTTTGTGTATGTATGTAGATATATATATATATATATATCTCATCTAAAATCTATCTTTTATCTATATGCACAAAATCTATAATTCAGATATAATCTATATCTATAATCTACATAATTAATAAATAAATAGATAGATTCATTCATACATACATACATACATACACACTGTATGCAAATGAGCCAGGTGTCTGGCAGGCTGATGTCACTGCATTGTGATGTCATCAATTTAGAAGTATAAATACCAGACTTGGCAGCCATGTTAGTCAGTCTCCGCTGCAGCTCGGAGACGGGAGGTGGGGAACCCCTATCTCCTCCGAGAAGCCACAGAACTGGATCCTTTTTATTTTTAGCAGAGTGCATTTTGAATGCAGCACACAAGGGGGAGACAGCGGCCTACCAAAATCCAGTTGGCTGCCGCTGTGGCCTATTTTTTTTTTTTTTTTAAAAGGTAGGTTCTGTCCTTCCACGGTGAGGAATAGGCAGGGATGTTCCGTTTTTGCCAGCTGGGGAATGCTTATAGGCAAGGCCTTATTCCTGGTGGTGCATGTAACGTCAGACCACGTTTCAGACATGCAGCAGCGGCACCAGCAGCATTCAGTCAGTCAGTGGCTCGCAAACGTTTCCCATGCAAGTTTACATTAAACAGACACATTTCTTTATTTCCTTTATTGACTGCGGTCTTTATCGAGCCGTTGAACTGTTGCTGTGTCTAGGCATTGAATAAAGCAATACATCCTTTTAAAGTAGACATCCGTTCATTGGAGTTCTTTGCTCCCCGAATGTCGCTCCATCTATAAGCGTTGGCTCTGAAGCACGCATCAGGGGCCAGCCTGCATGCTTGCCGCTTTTGAACTAGCAGCGACTGTAGGTCACTCACACAGGCTGGTTGGAATGGCCTAGCATTATCCTAATACGGAGGTGTAACTTGAAGCTGTGGGGCTCCAGTACGAAGTCTGGAACTGGGCCCCCAACTATAAAGCTTCATTGATAGCATTGGTTTACAATGTGGGAAAGAGAGACTTTATGGGCCCCCTAGGGCTCCGGGTCCCAGGTGCGACCGCACCCACTGTACATACGCCCATGACCCGAATACGTGGAGCATACAGACGTAGGGTGTGTGTGTTGTTGTTTTGCTTCCAGTTAAAATCGCGATTTTGCGCGATTGCGATTTTAACATTACAAGTCCCATAGACCCCTGCAGAAAAAAAACTGCTGCGAATTTCGCAGTGAAAAAAAAAACTGTAGTGGGTAGTCACCCTTATGGGCTGAATAAAACAGCCATTCTGTCGAACATACAATTTGTCCGGCTGCTGTGGCGTCTTGGGAAGTGTCATGTCTCATCTACCTGACTCTATTCATTGACATGTATAACCTGTACTGTATCTGCAAGTGTTTGCCTTCTTTAGTTTGTCCCTTCTGGTTCTCTGTACCCCCTGTATTGCATAACTCCTCCCCTTCCTCCTGCTAGGGAGTTTCCTGTCTATAGCCTATGTGCTAGGTCTCTACTCTGTGCTTTGGCTAATCATCATTCTTTTTACCTACTGCTGAATGTGCATTATACAAGATTTCTACCTGAATAAACCCTGGAATCTTCTCCCATGCCTCTGCAGTGGAGTTGGATGCTGTCTGACAACATATATCTTCTGTGAGTACTGGTTCATAACTACAAGAGAAGTTACTTCAGCCGATACGCTTACAGCCATGTTATTGAGTCAGAATAGGAAGATGGGCCAGTACATTTCTGCCCACTTCCATCTCCAATGGAGACTGGCTGTAAATGGCAGCCGTACATGAGTATTTATGGTTCCAAGCTGTACGTGTCATAATAGAGCCTTACTGACATCACCAGTCAGCTTCAACTGTCAGACATCCAGGGTTATTGCATACAGTCTATCTATCTATCTATCTATCTATCTATCTA